>NC_051210.1:9542346-9793061 GCF_015220075.1 Falco rusticolus
CAGTTCCAACTGAAGCCGGAGCATCGAGCAGCAGGTACATCTGCCTCTCACCTTCAGTGCTTCTGTGTTCTGGTTGGCTCAGGAGAAGCTTCCTCTGTGAAATTCATTAAGTAAAACTCTCTCTTTATCAGTCTCTTACTTCCAAAATGTGGACTTGAGGGTTTGTTTTTCACCTAACACTCATGTAACTAAAATATAGCAGTTTCTGGTATTTGCTGTTGGATCCAGTATCGCAACAGATGTGAGACTCATGCAGCTCTATGTCTCCAGGTCTAACCAGCAGGGAGGCTGAAGGTGTACTCCCAGCAATTTATTAAATTGATATTTTCTAGGTTCAAAATAATTTCTTTACTGGTTTAAAACATGGACAATATGATGATAATACGTATTCATTTTTGCTCCTCTGTGACTTTAAAACGATGTAGAGGAAGAATAGAAAGCCAATGTAACTTGGCAACGAGACCATGAGGAAGAAGGAGGCACACTGAGGCATGAGGCAGAAGGTATACCAACAGTAATTAATAACAAGAGTCTATATGGTTTGAGGTTGTTGATATGTTTGGTCCAAATAGGCGTTTAAAACACCTTCATTAGCTAATGGGATCTTTCCCCAGCCAGGCTGAACAGAGTTTTCAGTCTGTATCAACACTATGTGCCTGCATAAGGTGGTTTTGAGCATTGTTCACACCGGTGTAAAGTTCAGGAGGGCAGCAGTGACCACAGATTTAATAATCCATTTCTGCGCATAGCGTGAGAGCAGTTGTTTCATTTATGCATCCCTGAGTACCAAGCCAGTTTTATTAGCTACCTGATTAGGTTCCCATTAAGAACAAAGCCTAAGTTTTTATATTGAAACGTAACGTGTTTTCATAGTGATTCAATCAGATTAGGCAGGTTGCATTTCTTGCAGGGGTATTTGCAAGTATTCAGTTCAAATCAGTATTTCCTTTTACCTCCGCACACAAACTTTAACCATTTTGACAGTTCAGATTGAGCCCTATGAGCCATGAAAACGCCAAGGGACAGATTGCTGTTTTCTCTTTCTGAGAGCAATCTGCCCTCACCCAGAAAAAAAACCTATTTAGTCTGTTAAGGAGCGATGGGAAGCATGTCGTTTTTGAAGGACTGTCATTACAAGTTGTGCTTCTGAGATCATGCTAATTATCCTACTCAGTATACAGAGGCAGCACTCATTAAAAGAAGAATTTCTAACATGGTAAATATGGAACTTTGTTTTCATTTTTCCCCAGAAAAGTCGGAAAGAAACAACCTTCAGTGCATAATGTTTCCCCACACTCAGCAATGGCTGTCTACGTGAGAAGGCAATGCAACTGATCAATTCTCGAGCTGTGCAGTTGCTAAAAATGGGCAAATCTTGAAAAGTCATTGTAGCAATCCGAATGACTTCTTTATGGAAGAATGAAAAAATGAAGTCTTAGGTAGCGTTAAAGAGCCCTGCGGTTACTCTTTATAGGGACTAGGTTTTCAGATGTGGTCACCGTCACCATGGGTGTTCACAGTCAGTACTAGATATACACTGTACTTGGGAACGAGGGGGCTGAAATGGCAATGTCATGTTTATGTTGTGAGAGACGCTGACTTTTAATGTGTTCTGTTTGCATGCAATAAATAGCATTTTTAGGATGTAAATAAGAGTGACTGGGATTCTGGAAATGCAAAAAAAAATTAGGACTTGTAGAAGAAGATTTCATTTTACACCTAGTAGCAAATGACACCACATTGCAAGACAAATAATGTATTAGGCTAACTAAAAGCAGAAGGAAAAGAAATGGTATCATGCTGATTAGATTTATTTTATTTTTAATGCACCTCTGGAAACTGTACGGAAGGAAAATAATAATCCCAGGAGAAAAAAATGCATGCCTGTAGCTAAAACTAACTAATCAGAAGAGAAAAATCCTCATAGAAATTGCATCTACTTTACTAAAAGGAAATCTCTAGATGGTGTGAAATCTGTGGGTAAACATACTTTGCACCTCAAAATCTATGAGCTGGATTAATTAAAGCTCTTGTAGATTTCACCAAGGCCAGAATAAAATGGGTGAGAAGAAACACCAAGCTCTGAGTGTTCTGAAGTCCCTCCAGAATCCCAGTGATCAGGGGAATCTGGCTGTAAACACCAAAACACAGTCATTTTAAGACTTGTTCAATATAATTTATGTAGCATGAAATAGTGTTTTGTATTTGTGAAGATCTAATCTCATGTTCTCTCACTTTGGTTTCCTTTTAGTAAGATGAAAATAGTAGCTGTGTCCAAAGAAACATTGATTTAACAGGACAAAAGTGTCTTTGGCTGTTCACAAAGCTCACCAGAAAAAAATACTGGAGGTTGCTCTGCTCCAGAAAAGAACCCTGGAGAAACTGAATATGCCCAACCAATTCTTGTTTCCAAGTTACACTGTCTGCGTCAGAAATGGCTGTGGATTGTCAGCCCCCCATATCTGTTTGCAGAAAATGGGTGTGGGAACAGTGCCAGTGAAAGCAGCTGTCTGGGACAGTTTCTTCACGAAGTCACGGTGATGACAGAGGCCCCAGAGCAAGTATGCAAAGCAAATTCCATAAAGAGGGACCAAATGTATTATTTTCACGTGAAACATCATTCTTAGCATAAATTATTCCCTGATGAGTTCATTGGAACTGTGGTAGCAGTGAGCGTCCTGTTTGCAGGCCAGGCGCACGCTTGGAGCTCTCTGAACACGGTGCAGAGATCACCCCACCATACAGCCACCCGAGACACCTGGCCTGTTTGACCGGCTTTCCCTATGAGGCGTTTCAGTAACCCAGTTCTACTGGTAAAAGTGCTCACAGAAGGCAAATTTCAAGTCATGCGCTCAAGTTGTCATGGAAACTGCCCTTTAAATTTTTATGCACAATTATTCTTGATGGAGGCATATGCTAATCTAATCAGAGCGGAGGAAAAATGTTGTGTGGACTATCCAGCCTGCCACAGGCTATTAGTCTTGAAGCTTGACATATGCAAAGAACCCACAGGGGGTAGAGCAATAAAACAACTGTTTAGAAAGGAGCTATGTGTACAGCGAACCGACTGTCAGCTCTGGCCGGGTGCAGAAGCTGTTGTGACGCTCCCGTGTGACCTCGTTCTCCTGCTGATGTTGCAGCACCGTGGTGTCAGTGACAACACCCGCTTCCCACAAAGTGTCTCGTAGCTGATGGGAGTCACCGCCCCCGGGGCTGTTGGCAGCTTCGTCCCCAGGGCACCAGGGAAGGGATGGCTTCAGGTTGCCCAGGGGTCAGGGCCAGACCGGGCAGCGGGATCTCTGCCTTCCCAGCCGTGCAGCAATGGTGCATCTTCATTTTCAGTGGGGGCAAGCTGATGATGTGAAGTCCCCTGATTTCTCTGATTTGATTATTCCTCATGGATTTTTCCATAACTTTGCGTAAAATTAGGGCCATTAAAACCGTGACAGTTACCAATAGTGAATTGGTTTCCACTCACAATTTTGAGAGGTTCCTGCCTCGCTGCTCCTGCTGTAGGGTGGTCTGGCCAACACTTGGCTCAGGCCTTTGGTGGAGAAGAAGGGGCAGAAGAAGCAGCAGCTGAGGAGACATTTAGGAAAAAGGCACTCATGCTTTCAGGAGCACTGTAATTTTCCCATGCCCTTTGGAAGGGTCCTCCTCTCAGTTTCTCATTTGTATTCCCTTCTTTCTTTCTGCCAATGACCTTCAGTTTTACCACCTCCAAGATCTGTGTGGCAGCAGTCTGAAAGGGCAAAAATGGATTCTTCTTTTTTTTCCTTTTTCCTTTTTTCACCCCATTATGGAGATTAATTTTGTTCTGTGGGCCCTGAACATTAACAAAGTATTGAGAATATCAGAGGAATTGTATTTTTACTTTTCTACAAGTCCCAATCCAATAGAGCTTAATGTACAGGTGCGACACCAAGCTCTAAGACCATTCTCACAAACACCTTTTCCTTAAGCTGTATTTCCTTCCTTCCTTCTTCCTTCCACTAAAATAAACCTGGGGCACCTCAGCTTCTGTAGGTGTTCTCATTGAGTTACAGTTCATCAGATAAACTGATTTTTTACTGGTTTACTCTGGTTTACTGGAGTCTGGTGGTGAAGCTCTGCAGGTGCCTTTGGATTTTGGCTTACATTCTGTCTGTGGTTATAATTTTTTAATTGTAACTTATTGTGTGTGGCACACGGATGCTGACTGTAATTCTCCTTTCACCTTTCTCCCAACAACTTCTTTTATACTCTTCCATATCACTGCTATCACTGTTTGCCAACTGCATTCAGATTCTTAGGAGTGTTGATCCAAGGCAAGCCATGGAAAAGCACAGTGGATGTCTATTATTTGGAGAATCTAGATGGAAATCTAACCTAAAAGAAAGAGAATTAAATCTTTGTGTGATTTAAAGATCATTCTCCTGTTTTTACTGATTCTATTAACACTTACTAAAAGAAAAAAAAGAGTTCTTCTGTGGCAGAGGTAGGTAATCACCACGGTAACTTGAATGACTTTCATCTGGTGGGGACCTCAACGGAAGGCATATATGTACAGAAGTACCAATGTATAGCAGAATGTGAGGTTTAAGCAATGATATGATGTGAATCAAAAAGGGTATAGGGTATTGAGTACCAAGATAATGTCAAAAGGATGCAAAAAGTGAGGTCTATATCAGAATAAAAATATTTAAAAATTGGTGATGACCTTGCAAGGGACCTTGTAAATGTCTCCTGTGTGCTCCTTTGCACTGTTGGCCTGAGAGGCCAGGCTCCCACCTCTGCCAGCTTGGGGACAGCTGGTGCAAACTCTGTTAGAGGCTTTTGAAGAGGTGCACAAATGCATGAGAAACCTGCAGTGTATTTTCTGATGTGGTTTTTCAACACAAAATACCTCTTTTATTCAGCTTCACCCTAGAAAGGAGGATGAAGCCCACAGTTATTGAGTCCTCACCACTCTCCTCAGGAATGAAACCACAGGACAGGCAGTGGGTTGAGACCTTTTAGCTTTCCCCTGTGCACTGCTCTTCCTGTCCAGCCAGGTGGCCGCCCGCCACCACCAGGATTTCAAGGACAGCCACAGAAATCCCTGCTGAAGGCTGCTGCACAGCCACTGGCTCACTCCTGAAGAAGGATGCTCAGGCACCAAGCCTGGTGCTGGCATGCATGCTGTCCATGCTTAGTCCAAAGGCATGCAAGTTGCACAAAATCTGCGCTCAGGGATATACAATTCCAGTGCAGATTAGCTCCACTCTTCCCAAGGTAAATGCTGTCCCTGAATGAACTTTTGTCTTCACTCTTTCATTCCGCATGCATTAAGGAGTCTGATGTAAGTCTGTTACATCTGGGTGTCAGGTTTGCATTGCTTGTTTCCTTTTTAATGTAGCTAGAGGACAGGGAGGGCAAGAAAAGATGGCTTGAATTTTGTGCTTTAAACTAAGAAGCATTAAACGAAAGTTGATGTCCAAACCGGGTCTTTCTAAGATGATGATGAGGGTTGTCAGGGGGAAAGAGGGGAAGGTGTTAAGAAAGCATTTGGGTTTGTTAGTATTTGTTAAATGATCAGGTTCAAATTTAATTTAAACTGAAAATCTATGGATTGCAAGGCCACATCATTGACGTTTATATATGAATACACATAAACACTATAATAGATGGCTAATGACTATTAAATAGAGTCAAAGAGAGAAAGAAATAGAGAAGCCCAAAGTGCAGAAACCCACAGAGAAGGGGACAATTCCTGACCAGGACAAAGGAATGGCGCAGCCAGACTTGGAAGGAGATCAGACGCAAGGAGATGAGTTAATTGCCTGAAAAAAACCAAATCATGTGGCAAGACAGGGGTGTTGAAACCAGTAAGCTAGAAGTTAAAAAGACCAGTGCAAGCCAAGAGGAAAGCAGTGAGAGCTGTGGAGGAGGGTAAAACTGAGGAGGAGCTGCAGCTGCTCCCAGCAGGTGAGCAGCATCTTGGGCGTGGGACCGGCTGCTGCCGCTCCAGACCACGCAAGAAATCCACCTACGATGGATGGCACACGAGTACGCGCAATGCACTCATCAGCTCACTTGTGGTAGGCTTCCATATCAAAGAAGCCCATTCTGACAACACACAAGTTGAGTGCCTGATGCCGTCTTTAGAGGCAACTCAACCTACACTTACATTCAGCAAACAGAAAAGAAAAAAAGAATTCTATCTCATAAAGCTTTTATCTTCCTTTCTTGTAATTGCATTTTCAGCCATTCACAATATGGTCTTAAAGGGCATTCTTTTATAGTTTTATCTCATTCCCACATACATCAGTGGAAAATTAATGCCTGCAACACTGTATTACATCCAGGCAAAATTGATTTTGGGGGAGAGATAGATCCCTCTGTTAGTGGTTAGGACAGCTGCATTGCAGTTGTTGTGATTGTTCTTAATTTTTGTCCTGTTATGCCCTTGTCATTCCCAGAGCTCCGATCACACATAGCAATCCACTGTGTGTATAACCATGAACTGAAACATTCATTTGTTTTGTCTATCTTTTCTACATTTACAGGTGAGTGTTTTGTGCTGAATTCTGGCCAAATTAATGAGACAAACTGGAAAGAACACCTGCTGCCCTGTAGGAGGGCAGGCCATTTTTGGCCAGGCAGGCAGGAGAGGCAGCCGTGCGCTCGTGCTTGGCCTGTCCTGGACACCTCCTCGCCTTTGCAAAGCTGGATGGCTGCGAGGGGAAGGATCGCACTAACTGAGATGAGTATTTCCCAAGCTTTGCTTCTTGTACTGCTGGAAAGGGGACTACAATCTCTATGGCTCTGAAGTGGGCAGCGGTTCTCAGAAAGCCTTCCCTGCTCGTCTCTGCTGCGTAGACATGGGGGTGTAATAACGCCTGTCTAGATGTCCCAATAACACTCCCATATGTCACAGGGGCGGTCGTTCTTCTCTTCCTATATCACAAGTACAGAGGTCAAACTTTACCTTTGCAGCCCCTGAATGTGCACTGTAAGTGCTCAAGGATATATTCAAAATTGTACCTTTAAAAGAAAAAGAAAATAATTTATTCTGAGAGTCTTAAACAGAGACTTTTTATTTAATAAATCCTCAGAAGTTGAGACACACAAAATCATTAGCGATTTTTGAAAAATACAAAGAGAAATACGCTTGCAGGTGTTGTCCTACTAAAAAGGACTGAAATTAAATATCAGATTTAGTTAAGCAGTGGAAAGATACACAGAGGGAGCAACTTGACAACTTTCATCTCTCCATGCACTGGTGACGTAAGGCTCAGCCACACTCCACTCCAGGCCCCATTTTCTGAAACAAGGTGGCACGCCTCGTTTTTCCCCGGTGAAGCAGGACACTAGTGTGTAATAAGTCCTTGCTACTGTACATGATGACATGAGCAAACAAAGCCCTGCAGAGGAATAGGCATGCCCCACTGAAGTCTTTAAATCGCTGTATCACATGAAATAAATGAATGCAGAATAGTATCGACACACAGATTTCCTTGATGGCTTTCAAGCGATGCAGTGTGCCATCAGACCAGAGCTCTAGTGAGACCCTCTATAGCCTGTCTAATTCATCTAACTTCATTGTAAAATCCATTTTACTGTGTTTGACAACAAAATCTCTCAGTCATCAAAACTCAAGAAAATTCCAACAGTCAGTGCAAGGACAGTGGCCTGGTTTTGGGCTTGATGGTCATCACTATGAGATCTTTTTTGACAGCACCCTTCTGTGCCCTCCTCACAGAACATGGATTTGTGGCTGTTGGGACTAACTTAGTGTCCTTGTTAATGGTGGCCATAAAAGGCTCAAACGTAGAATAAGAGAGACAACTGAGAATGCAAGAGCCATGCACGGTAAGAAACGGTAGATTTATAATACTCAGTGAGATTTTTTTTGAGCTCAACATTAGTTGATTCAGGTTTATTTACTGATTTAATATTTAGAATTGGACCATAATGGGATTCATGCCAAAGCATAAATCAGTTCATTGTCATGTTCTATGTGAGAGAAATAAATTCTACTTTGGAAGCAAAATGAAGTTCAACAAAATGTACATTTCTACACAGAGTACAGTATCTATACACAATTAAGTTTCTGTTTAAATGCCAAGTAACTTAAAACAACCTGTTAGGTTAATTTTCCTTGGACTCATTCAGGTGAGGTTATACAGCATAACCCATCTTGTCATATTTTTCATTCCTGGCTAAGAGTTGTGGCTTAGTAATTCAGGGGATGTACTCTGAAAAAAACCCTCTGCTATTGAGACAAATTGAGTTGGACAGTTATTTAAGCCTGAGACAAAAAAATGACTGCAAGTCCTTTTTAAACGTCTGTCACTTTAAACTGGCACAAACTCATTGTCACAACCTTGTCATATGTTGAATAACAGCGTTCTCCTCTATTGTGTTCTGGGTGAGTTTCCCAGATCTTTATCCCCAGAACCTTCCTTCAGTTCATAGCTACCTATTCCAAACATATCCTTCTGCAAGCTGCCGTAGTACAAGGATTTTAGCAGAAACCTTGCCTCTGAGAGGCAAATAAGAGTATTCTGCTTTTTGTCTCTTCTGAGACAAGGACAGGCTTTCCAAGTCTTTCTGAGATTATTTTCTATAACATCTCCTTTTCAGTCTTCAGTCCCAGACCCCCGGGACTGTTGGGGTCCTGTCTTTGTGTGACCAGGTGATCGGGTAATCACTCTTTCAGTAAGAGGATCTGAGCATGTGGGAGGGATTACATCCCCTGTTCAGCTCCTCAGGAACTGTTACAGAAGTAACTTTAATGACAGGTAAGCTCTGGCCTCACTGACAGTGCTCTGCATGCCAGGTGCCTGAGTCCCCGGGTTTCAGCAGGTGACCTGTGGCTCCTGCAGCTGCGGGTGAGAAGTCTGTGTCTCCCCAGCAAGTGATGGGGGAAGGGGGATGTTGCGGGGCAAACAGCTCTGAGGGCACTGCACCTCCACAGGACAGACCTCCCAGGGCATCGTTCTTCAGACTGGTCATAGTCCAGTCCTGCAAGCTGAAAGTGTACCAGCAGTTGAAGTGGTTTTGGAACACCCCTGGAGGCTGGTGTCATCTGGAAGGAAGCCAGCTCATGTGGTCAGAGAGCGCTTTGTGATGTGAGTGCAGATGATCCAGAGATCTGCTGCAGAAATCCATTTCTGACCCAAAGATCATTCCTGTGTCAGTGGCTTGCAAAAATAACAAACTAAATCTGGAACACTGACACTAGACTTTTAAACTGTGTGGAAACACAGATACTTTGTTTAATGGGTTCTCTTACAGTACGTGCCTTCTCTTACCAGTTTTGTACTATCCAAGGACAGTGGATAACCTTCTTCCTGCTCCATTAGGAATATATTCCTAATGCAGAAATATATATGAAATATATTTAGAAGGTTACCTTAATAGGAGGACTTTAGGAACCACTTGGAAGGATTAGTTTTTTTCTCAGGGCTTGTATGCTGACCTTGCAAATGTCAAAATTATATGGTTTCCTTGAAAAATCTCCTGTGCTTTGGAGCTACAGATTAAGAGAGGAGGCAGCACTTTCTCTCTTCATGCTCATGGCACAAGATACAGAGCACAAATTTAAGCATTGCCCTGGATTTTGCATCTAGCTTCCAGGAATTCCTCTCTCACAGAACTGATCTATTCTTTGCAGTACAAATGGACACACAAATAATATAAATAAATAACAATAATGTTACTATGTTCAAAATCTGGGGTGATCTCTGCTTGCTTACTTGAAGAAAAGTATTACACCCAAAGACCTGAAGTCTAATTTCACTTGTACAGATAAAGCGTTTTTCTTTTATTAGGGGGTTTACAACTGTCCAAACTTGGAAACTGTATAGTATGAAACACAGTAGACCACCATGGTTAGATAAAGGAGTGACCAAGTAGCTTTGAATGACCAGAGCCTTTCTTGCTCTTTGAAGCCCTATGCTCCCTCTTTACACAGGTACTTAGGTTTCCTTAGGGTTCACCAAAATGCAGTTGATCACTGCCTTTCTAAACATTTCCTCTTTCTGTTCTGCAACAATGAATGTTTCATGGCGCTGTATGCACAGCATTTGGATTTAACAAAATAATATAATCAGTAACTCAGCCAGAGTCTACAATGGTATGGCAGTTGCTCACCAGGTGGAATTATCAGAAAAGACTGATAATAATTACTCTCTCAACTCCCATGAAAATTCCTACATCTCAAGCTCTTATTTCCTTTAGTGATCTCATAATATTGGTGTGACATAGAAAGAGGTTTAAAAGTTTGAGAATTATAGGTTACTTGGAACCTGACTCAGCAAAATAACTACAAGTGTGGTGTAAAGGTTAAATACATGCTTACCGTCCTTTGTTGAAACAAGGTTCATGTTAAAGTTCAATTGACAAAGAAGAAAAAGGTGACTACTGATAGAGGAACTGTGTTTCCTTATTATTCCAGTAAAGGCAGCCTTAAAGAAAGGTCCTTCACAACCACTTAATTACTGCTGAACCTCTTAACCTTGGTCTGAAGCAGCAGATGAGAGGTTATACTTTTCCCGGGAAAGACATCTGGTCTGTTGGCATGGGGCCAATGGCAGACTTGCTGCATCATCTAATTTTCATTCAGATCTTTAAAATAGGACTAAAACAAGACCTGAGGGCTCAGTAATAGATCTCCTCCCAGTTTGCAGGCATCAAGAGTGGCTTGATCATTTATGGAGAGATGACAGATGAAGGCCAAATTCTAGATATAAGAACGTGTCCCTTGAAATAATTGGGTAACCATAAGCAGAAAATTATAGAAAAAGCTTAAGAGTGCAGGGGTAAAAAAGGAGAAAAGCTGCCTGCCTACGTATTTCTGCTATTCTCTTACCACAGCTTCAAGAAATCAGTCTGCTACTTATCCTCACTGGATAGTAATCATATTCAAATGCTAATGTAAAAACTGACTTTTATTGTGAGCTCAAAGTTCCTCAAAGTTTTGCTTTGACAAAACATGACCAGGACACCTGTTTGTGATGGCCAAAATGATGTAGCTGAAGGAAAAAATTCTAGGAAATATCCAAATCTTGTTTTAACCAGCTGTAACATGGCTTCAGTAATCGGTGCCTTCCGATGGCAATCGTAATGTAACGAAACAATGTTCTGCTTCTTTGGACCTTTGACATGATTGGACCTTTCACTAGATACGATAAGACTTGTAAATATTTAGAATTTCTTCTTTTTTTCTTACTTACATTAGTGACTCAGCCTACAGGACTTTGATAATTACAACTGATTGCATTCCCAATCATTTAAGTAAACATTCAAATTTAAATCCAGTTCTTTGGGGTGTTTTATGTTCAAAGTAAGGACTGAAAACAAAATCCAATTCCTGGTATTTTAGATGAAATAATTTCATGAGTAAGAACAGTGAAAAGCTAATTACAGACGAGCATTGCACTTTTATCCAGCATAGGGTATACTTTCTGGTGTCCTCATTTACCTGCAGTAGGAGCCTTAACATAAATTTGACACACAGTAATAAGCTCTGTGCGTTCAGCCACAGAAGCACTGAATGCCTGTTCAGAGCAGACTGCCTTAAAATAATTGCTTGGCTTCCTTCAGAATTAAATCCTGCTTTTTTCACTCCCGTGTCTCTTTTGAGTTCGGTGTGATGGCAGATGTGAAGGAAAATAATTGGGCTTAGCCTCCTGTAAGGTCTTGTCTCGTGGTGTTGACAGAGATGAGAAGGTTGCTCTGCTCACAGTCCTGTGCCATCCATCACGTATTTGTGGTTCTGTTCACAACCAGATTCATTTGAGCCACTTTTCTGAGCTTCAGATTTCAGTGATGAAAGGCTTCCTCCTGTGAATTAAGCCAATTATATAAAACCTGTATCCACTCTTGATTTATTTCTCCTTTTTTCAGCCCATGGAGGACATAGAAATCAGAATCTGTGGCTTTAAAAAACCTCTATTGCTATAAGACAACAACATTCCCTTTGCATCCAGACCTGTATAGGACTGAAGACTACTGTGTTGGTCCACATGATGTTTTGGGCAATTCAGAAGGGGTATCTGTACCTCAAAGCACTCTTGTTGGAGTCCTGACCCTGAAGCTCCTCCTCTACCTGCTGCTCCTGATCAGGCAGGACGCCGACAAAGGGATTCTTCCTCAGGTCTCCCAGCCTCCATGTAAGGCTTTATTTCTACGAGGCCATCACCATTCTGCCTCTTCACATATTTTAAGCGGTGAACTTGTTCCTTCTCATGAGGAGAATAATGCAACCACGACAGACTGCTCAAAAGTATTCCCATTCTTTCCAGACTCCTGGAAGAAGTCTTCTTCCAAAGCTGGCTTTCACATCTTTCCCCCAACTATGGTCAAGACTTGAGAAGATTTGTTGAGAAACACAAAAGTCAGTGTTTCCACCTATAAGTATCTGACATATTCTGACCAGCCATTTGGTATCCCCTCTGTGTGATGTCATTTGCAATAGCTAAGATAAAAAGGTAGGTTTTGCTATGAGTAATTTTAATAGAATTGCCTTGCTATTATTTTGTCCTATTTTTCCATCATGTTAAGTTCTTTTGTCACCTGGCACAGTGTCACCTCAATTGAAGAACGTATTTTTTCACGCACTATGCTCTCGACAGATTCAAAATGTCAGAGAAGATGGGGCATTACTTGTTAAATGCTACTGACACTGTTAACTTGTAAAATAAGGTCAGCTCCTGAACGCTTGAGGTAGGTAACACAATCTCAAAACTTTTTGACTCTACCCTTCACTCAACTTGTTCTATTTTCTCTTTCCCTGTAAATGTGAAAGATATCTCACGGGTCTGGAGCTCTTGTGAGGACAGAAATCTGGAAGTGTTACTATTTTTTCCTCTCCCCGCCTCTCTCTTGCACATCTTTGGCTACTATAATTGTCTTCAGCCCTTCTGTGACAGGCTTTATTTAAATTGCGTGAAAAAAATGCTTCCTGAATTGTTTGGAGAAGCCTGTATTATGTCTTTACTTCCTTCACTTTTTGCTAACACCTACTTGCATACATATGTATGTATCTAGTATATACTATAACACAGCTGCCCAACAGACACGGCTGTTAATGAAATTCCCATAGTATAACCTCAAGGAAAGCTTAAAAAAGGACTAAAAAAGCTTACAAATGGTGAGGAAACACAAATGAATCAGTTCTGTGACTTGTATGTGGCTGTTACACGTTACTGGACAGAGGGGCACATACAAGAGAGAGACGAAAGGTGCAGGAAAGCCTGAGCCGTTTCTTGAGAGACAAGAATTGTGACGAAGGGCAGAGCCTTTTGCCCAGTAGCTCACTGAAACCACACAGCTGAGCTTTTCCTCCAGGACTGAAGGGGTATTTGGGCTGGGTTTCTGCAGCTTATTTCCAGACAAGATGACCGTTTCATTTCACCATGCTTGCAGGTGATGTGAGAACTCTATGGCTCTGCTGTGTTTGAATGTTAGTGGCCAAGCAGCTGAGGATATTTATATACAAGAGACAGGAACAGACAGGCTGGAAACTCGGTCGAACAAGCATTTAGCAAAAGTGACACTGATCACCAAAGCTTTGACTCCTTAGGCTCAGAGGAAGGGAATTCTGACAGTGCACAGGGTTCGGTCCCCCCACCCACCCCGCCACTTCCCACCCCACCCCCATGCATATTTCGTGGTTTTAACTTCCATTTTCTGAAATTTCTGGGTATGCTGACTCATATTTGTTCCCTTGGAAAAGAGACTGCCATCAATAACTGAAACCTGGCAGCTTTTGTTCAGGCACAGATGGGCAAGTTTTCCAGCTTTCAGACAGATGCCAGATATTGTGGAAATCACGACCAAAACCAGTGAGAGTTGACAACACTGTCAGGTGGAAACGGAAAATCACAGAAACAGGCACCAAAGGAGAAAGCAGATCGGAGGGCCTGGAAGAGGTTTGCAAGGGCAGAAGAACACATCAGGTTTACAGCTTCCTGTAGTTTCTACCTCAACTGACTGTGTGAGGACTTTTTGGAAACTGTGATAGTGCATGTGATGCACAAGTGAGTATTAATGACATCCATGGGCCAGATTAGCCCCAACCTATTAAAAATAGAATCTCCTGGAAAAGGAGGCATGAAAAAGAGTTTCTCACTCCAGCTGATGCCCGTTGGGAAGCAAAGACTCCTGCTGCACTCGGGCTGCTGCCCAGGGAAGTCTTCTCATACAAACAAGTTACCTGTGCCCCTGGGAAGGCAGGGTGAGAAATGACTGCTTGAAGAGAAGCACCTGAGCAACGTTGGGACCTTGAGAAAGATGTTGCTATGACTTGTTTGTTTAGGTTTTTTTCTTTACTCCTGGGAGTATTGCTGATTCAATCATCCCTCGGCAAGCACAGCAAGTTCTCTCCCGCCAGAGTGGTGCCAGGTGGCTGGGCACTGTGGGGTCCTCACTGTCATTTTGTACCTCCCATGGTCTGTGGGTATTACAGCTGCCACTGATCCCCACCTCTAACCACCCTAGGCAGCCTGACAAAGTCCTCACTCTCCTCTGGGTTTAATAAAACTGCATTTAAGGAGGGACAGTGCAATTCATGCCCACAGAAAGTCGGGCTGAACTGCAGCCAGCATCATCTTTCTCATGAGGAGTTTTCAAAGAGCATCACTGGCTTGCAAAAGCTGACATTTGGCTTCTCTTTAGGAAAACGCTTAGATGTGTGTAGTCAGGAGTTCTGAAAACTATATAAACCAGGAAGTGTTTTCACATTCTCAAGAGAAAGAAATCATTTTTACCAGTGCAATGGAAAATCTGGGAATTGTCTCACCATTTCCTAGATCGTATCATTCCCAAACAATTCCCTCAGTTATGGATTAATGAAATAGTAGCCTAATTGATATCAACAGCTGAATGCCAGTGAGGCAGCTCCAAACAGGGCCCAGCAGGAACCACACCTTTCTGCGGCACAGGCGCCCTCAGGCGCAGAGGCAGGCTGAGCCCCAGCAGCAAGGGGCTGCCTTGGAGCCCTGGTCCCACAGCGCTGAGGGACCACAGAAAGCCACAGGCTGCCCTGCAAATGCATGGCTAAAGGTGCCAGCTCTTAGCTCGAATCAGACAGATCAACGCCCTTTACCATTTTTGTACTAGCCCTTGTGAGAAAAATGCATGTTCTCCATGAGGATTTTTCATCTTGAAAAGAAGTTACACCAGGAAAGGAATATTCCCCCGACAGCTGAGAGACCAGCTGGTTCATACACCCAGCAGCCACTCGTGGTTTTTATACATGCAGTGCCCGAAGTGTTGCTTGAACCCATCCTAGCTAGCTTTTCACCAATAGTTTTGGGTACCATCTAGCTGATACAGCCAGGTGTTTGAGGCAGAACGACCTGCTGAGTTTGTATACTCCACATTTGTCACGCTGTGCAGCCCCTGCTGAGCTTTCTGGCTGCGGTCCAGGTAGCAGTCAATGCACCATATCGCCTATGTGACAATGCCTTTGAGAAGTGGCTGTAAAGGATACACTTCTTTGGTGCTGCTGAATGTTGTTCATAAGATCTAACATGCACACGGTACCTGAGATGCTGAGGGACAAGGAAAGGAGCAAGGAAACAAGTGTCTCTTTCTCTACTTTGGGCTCTTAAACACAGTAGACCCTGACCTTTGGGCATTTGTTTAACTCTCTTTCCTGCTAAAAGTCTCAGATAATTCTGCGTGAGGGGTGAAGTGCGTGCTTGTGACAAGTCTGTAACAGTGACAGAGACTGCTTATTTCAGTATGACATAACCTGAAGCCATAGTAATTTCTGATCTCTAATAGAAATAAAGCAGTAAAATGTAAAAGTAGCAATTATTGAAAGATTGTTTTTCCACGTCCTGCATCTATGCAGATCGAAAGTATGTTGCAGCAGTTCTTTACGGGAGGGTGTGTAATGCCGCTGCCGTGACTGTGTGTGTACATGCACACACGTGTGTACATGCACACACGTGTGCACGTGCCATGTCCTGTTGCTCACACACTGACCGATCCATGTTGTCTGAGTCCAGTCTGGCATGTCGGTGTCAGAGCGAGGAGCAAAGTCTGTGCTCTTAATCCACCTCATGTGGGTCTAGTGCAGGGGTCCTCAAACTGTTTAACCAGGGGGCCGGCGCGGATGCAGTGGCAGCCCATCTGCGGCTGCTTGGTTTCCCCCCCAGCCCCCGGCGGGGGGAGCGGGGGGGAAGTTTCTGTAAATACCGGGGGCCGGATTGAGGACCCTGGGGGACTGTATCCGGCCTGCGGGCCGCAGTTTGAGGTCCCTGGTCTAGAGGGAGACTACGAGCCATCTGGCCACACTTCTGCCTTCTGCAGGTAGCTGAGGGCTGCCTCTACACCGCTGGGAAAAAGCATTTGTGGACTGGCATGTGCAGCCCCACAGGTTTCCTCGATGCTCTCCTTAGCTCAGGGGAACCTGCAAGCTTCAGGTGTGAGCTGCTAAAGGAGTGTCCCTCCACACTGGAACAGCTTCTCCAGACAACTTCCAGAGTCATGGAAGGACATACTCACATTTACAGGTAATCCTAATGCCCCTGACTTCGTGTCTCCTCCTGTACCCATGTTGATGTTCCTCTCTCCTTTATAAAGCCACTCTCCTTCTTTTCCTTCGTACTGATCACACACAGTGTGTGATCAACAAGTACTTCTTGTTGACAACAGATTCCATAAAAATATTCAGGACATATGTAACGTTACCCTACAAACAAGCAGGTGGCTTTTACACTTGGCTCGAATAAAGCTCTGTCTCTCCTAGTGCCAATAGTTGCCTCCATGGCCCTTTCCTCCCCCCTATGCAAGGTACCATTTATGCTGCAGTAAATCACCCCTGTGACACACCAGAAATATTTCCTGTGAAACTTTGGGTCCCACATATTTCCTTACATGGGCAAATGGAGACAATGTTTTCTGTTTCAAATACTCCTTTGCCAGGTTATTTGGGAGCATTCCTGATTGTAAGTCACTGAGATTCTGATGCAGATTGAAGGTCAGCCTCCTCATTCCACACCAGGCTGGTTACCCTGGGAGTTATGAGATGTTCACTTAGAAAAGTGTTAAACTTCTGCACCTGTGGTTGAGGGGGGCCAAGCCAAGGGGAGAATCTGAAGCAGTTTTCTCATTCTGTGTGTCTGCTTCACTGGGCCTTTTTTTTTTTTTTTTTCTGTATCCAGTTCATACCTCTAGGAACAAGACTGCAGTCTTTGACTTAGAAGAGGTACAACTGTACTGTAAAACAAGTCCCTAGTTCTGGCAGGTGCTGCATAGATCCAGAGAAGGTAAACGAAGTTGTTAGGGATTTAATTCCACACACACACACATTTTTTTTTTTTTCATTTCCTTGCAACATTTGTGGGAATTTAATTCAGTGGCCTGTGTAACAGGTTGCTATTTATTTCTGGCTTTTGACCTTGTGTGCCTGTTTTACAGTTTTTATTGAGGTATATTCAGTCTAAATGTCAGTCTGAGCTTCTAAAATCACAGGGACAAAGTTGTACCACATGCTGACGTATAGGTATGTTATGATTAACCAATATACAAAACAAATGTTGAGGAAATTGTCACTTCCCTGTCCTGCATGCGTGTGAAGAAAATGAATTACAGCTGCTAAGGGAACCATTACAGTGGGTTTTCAGACATTTATAGGTTTCCTTTATGAATTACCACACACTATGAGCATAGGTTTCTCAGCTAAACAGATTCTAAAGTATTTTTTTGGCCTACTGACCTTAAAATGCAATTTTAAAAGGAAGGGGAGATGTTGATATGGTTATTTTGCTCCTATAAATGTACCAAATATCTTTTCACAGTTGCAATAACAGCACATAATGATTGGGTCTTTGAATTCCCAGTATGTCTATACAGTCAAATAGCAACTGGGACCACATGAATTTGAATGCCCTTAACACAAAAATTATGGTGGTTTGTATATGAGCCAAGCAAGAAATCTGAATTCTCGTTTCTGAGAAAACGTGTTAAACGAAGTATACTGTGTCTCCCGCTTCGGTGTTGCCCAGCCTGTTGTGCCCCCTTTGGCACAACCAGGTAGATCACACGGACCTCACACCTGCTAGCACCCGGGCTGGGAGGAAACTTCTGCCACCTCGGCCCCTGTCACGGAGTGAGGCTGTGTGAGACACCAACGGCTACTCAAAGTAGGCACTACTGCTACCCAGTGCAGAGCAAGCAACATAAATGAGATGTCTGGAAGCCAACCTTGACCTATGCTTGGTCATTGCTTAAGCAATAGCAAATGCAGATTTTCTGGGCTTTATTTCACACTTCTTAACACATCGTCACAATTACAAAACAACCTGGTTATATGTTTTTAATGGCTTTTCTGCAGTGAGAAGATTGCCTTAGTGTAATTTCTATGATAAAATGTAGAGGATTTCTTTCATTCTGGAAATGAGGTGGAATAATTTAACTTTTATTTTCCGTCAGTAAAACCATGATGTTGATTTTTACAGCAGCTCTCTGCTAGGCTTGTGCTGGGCTGGCCCTGGCTGGACACTGCGCCCACCACAGCCGCTCCATCCCTCCCCGCCTCAGCTGGGCAGGGGCGAGCAAATAGAATGAAAAGCTCCTGGGTCGAGGCCAGGGCAGCGCTCGGCAACTGCCGTCACGGGCGAAACAGGCTGGACTTGCGCCAATTAGTTTAATTCACTATCAGATCAGAGTGGGATAGTGAGAAATAACCCCAAACCTAACACCGCCCCTCCTCCACCGCTCTCCTCCCTGCCGGCGCAGCTGCCCTCCCGCACTCGCTCCCCCTCCCGCCCGGCGGCGCAGGGGCCGGGAACCGGGCTGCGGCCGGTCCCTCCCCCGCTGCCCTGCCGCCTCCCCCGCGAGGACAGGGCTCTCACCCTCTGCCCCGCTCCAGCCCGGGGTCCCTCCGCCGGGGACGGTCCCCCCCGGCCTCCCCCTGCCCGGCCCTGCCCTGCCCTGCGGGGGTCTCTGCCCGGGCCGGTCCCCCCCGGCCCCCCGCTGCCCGGCGCGGCCCGGGGGCTGCAGGGCCGCTGCTCTCAGGCAGGCTCTCTCCTCTGCCGCAGCTCCGTGGGCCATTTCCCCCCCTCCTCAGCCGCGCTGCCCCCGAGGGGCTCCCGCCGTGGCTGCCGGGCCGGGCCGTGGCCAGCGCCGGGCCCGTCTGGCAGCCGGCGGCCGTGGGCTCCCCCGGGCACGGGGGCAGCGCCGCGGCTGCGCGCAGGGCCGCCCGGCAGCCCCGGCACCGGAGCCCGGCCGCGCACACCCGGTACGGGGCTGCAGCGCGCTCGGGACTTAAGACGGTACCTTTGTGAGCCGTTAGAGCTTGCACACTGTGTTGGTTCTCAATAAGAAGCGATATCACATGAAAACTAAGGTTTTTCTATACTTGCTGGTGCAGAAAAGAAGGCAGATGGAGGATTTTCAGTAAAGAGTGTCACCAGCAAAGACACAAGAGACAGTTGTTAAGAATACAGAGCATGCTTTTCAGAGCTTGGGCTGCCAGTAAATATTCACTTGATCTTGGGGTTCTTATTTTTTTAATTATTAATTTGGAAAAGAAAAAAAATGACGAAATAGGAGAGAAACATTCCTACATGTCAGGGGAAGAGGATGGTTCTTTTTGCATTCTTACTAAAGACTACTCTACCTCCTTGTTGGTTAACACCTAACTGCTGCTTCTGTGGGTCTGTAATTAAGAAGAAATTCTTCATGTGCAGTTTAGACCATCACTGAATTGTTTTCCTTCAGGGACTGGCACATGCCAGGCATAACAGAGTGACATAATGGCAACCTACAGAACTGCTAAGCAGGCTCCTGATCTCATTCTGCTCACATCCTTCCAACAGCTTTGATTTTCAGCAGGTTTGAGGGGGTTATATAAGTTGGCGATAATAACTGGTCAAGGCCAGAGCCAATTGAGCCGAATTAGTTTATTAAAGCAAGCGGCAACAAGCAAAACAGCGCTGGGTGGCCGGGGAGTCTCCTGCTCCACCAACGGCGCGCACCCAGCTCCCGAGAGCCACCGGTTTTATACCCTTCGTCTTCCTGTATACGTGTCCCCTTTAGCGGTGTACTCTGCGTCTGGGTGGCTCGTTGCTAGGGGGTCGTTCATTGTCTTCTTCGGCCTCCTGGTGGTCGTGGGGATGAAGGCTCCCTGTCTTCCTCACGTCTCGAATTCCTCGCCTCCTGCTTCTGTACTCCCTTTTCTCTTTGTTTCCTTGACCCCCACACAACGTTATCTTGCTTTACCATATGTGGTTAGTTGATCGCTCGCAGTTAGTCTTATACAATGTAGCAATATAGTTAGCCTTGCAGTTAGCCTCACATAGTTTATGTGGCAACCTTCTCCTCCTTTGTCTTTTAACTGAAATTGATGAAGAACAGTTTACGATCTATCACAGAGGGCAACCTGAAATTCTGGCAGACTGCATGCAAAGTTTGGTTTAGTGTCGTGGAAAGAGCAGAAGCCCTGGAGCAGTGAAAAAACAGGCAGCTGAATCTTCCAAGACAGGAGTGATTGCAACCCCGGCTTGACAGGGGCAGCGGCTACTGCTGTGTCGCCTGTGGTGGTTTAAAAAGCCATCCAACAGAAGGGCTGAACCTGCAAGGACAGGGGAAGTTGAGAGAATATATTCCAGGAGCCTTGCTCTGACGTTAACCTGCTGCCTGCCACCTGTTGGAATAAAGGAATAGCAGCAATACCTGATCACACAGGCCTACTGCAGATGGATGCATCTGCAAAATGAAATAAGGAGCACAACCACTATGACGATGCTTTCACGAAGCCATCAAAGATGGACAGATCTGGTTCTTGCCTGGAGGAGCCAGGACTTCAGTACAGCTCTGAGGGGGAAATCCAGTCCTGTCACTAATCAGTCTGTTTAAAGTCTATGCATTTATGACCATTGCACACACCAAATACAGTTTGTAAAATAGGCTGGAGACAGCCTAAGGAAACTTATTTTTTGATGCCGTTCAGTGGGAATGTGAAGTTCATGGTAAGCCTCAAGTTTTATGTGAGATATTTGCCACATTTTAAATTAAATGCCATTTACCTGCTTGTGTTGGATGAAAGTATTTGTGTTTTGTTCTAGCTTTTTGCCAACAAATGAGTGGAAAAGGCTATTTATGTGCCATGTGCTGCCCCTGGAAGACACAACATGAGTTTCACTGTTGAGTGTAACACAAAATCAAACTTCAGAAGTATCTGTACTTTGCAATAATTTTGTCAGGCATCAAAGAAGTGCTTCCCAGTGTGGAGATCAGAGAGGGGCAGCACAACTCTTGTCTCCCCTTCGCTGCCTCCTCAGCTCTTGCTCCTCCTTGCTCCCAACAGTGTTTTCCCACCCCGCCTTAAGCCCACAGCCTGGCCACCAAGCATCGTCCTGAGCACAAGGTTTGGGCCCTGCTCATCCTTCCCATGCCGGTGCCCCTGAGTGCAGGAGCTGGCACGCAGCAGGGCACCCGCTGAGCAGAAGGTTACTGTCCCCGTGCCTCCCGGCTGCACCAGTCTGGCACAAAACAGCTTGGCAGGGTCCTCACACAGCCCGGGGCACACCGTGTGCTTTATGTTCTCGTTACCCCCTCTCATATAAACAACCTGTACCCCGTTTACTTTTTGTGCAGTGAGCCCAATTTTTCCTGATTTTAGACCCTTGTCTGGTAATTTCAGCCTTGCTCACTGCCCGGTAAGCCAGAACCACCTTCCACTTCCACTCTGACGGTGACTGATACTGTCAGGGAGTGGGAGTCACACTGCAGCATCTCTGTGCACCCACAGACCCCACCCTCTCCCAGAACCCCAGCCTAGGGTTTCGGAAACACATTTTTAAACTGTCATGTTGGCCATGGACAACTCTTGCAGTTCTTAAATCCTTTATTCGGAGTAGCTAATGTAATCCATTTTGTTTATTTGGAAACTGCTTGAGAGCATGGCTTCAATTTGTTAAAGAAACCCCACAAGTTCACAGCTCTTTATTTTCATAACAGCTAAATTCTTGGAAACGTTTTATGTTAGTTATTATTGATATTGCGTGTTTGATCAGCTAAAGACAGATTGCACTGTTTTGCTCTCAAAGCAGAAATTTTGCCTGACTTGAAGCTATAGTATAGTAAATAAAGCATTACGAGTTGTCAATAACAAAAAAAATACCATGTTTCTGCCCAGATATTTTCCCTGTAGATTGGTGTTTTTTTTTTTTTTAATGGAGAACAACTATTCCCACACAATTTTATGGGAAAAGAACACTCAACAGAGAATATTTCCTGTATCAGTAAAATCTGCCACACGTGGCAAAACTGGAAAGACTCAAGGATTTGAATACGAAAACATCACTGTTTCAGTTTCCAGCCGTGTTTGCTATTCTATGAAGGGCATAAGGCATCCGCTATTTATTTTATAATTACAAGCATGATGCAGAAATCATCAGAGCACTATATTTATTAGATGGCTTTCAATAAATGACAAAATTATTGGTTCTCTTTAATCATTAAAATGACAAAGTGTCTACTTTGTTAGTGCTCTCAATAGATCTACAAAGGGGTGCATCATGCTTAAGAGTCAAGCACTCCAACGTTGCTTAATATCATAATGAATGACAGATCTTGAAAACATAATTTTTATTCAATTTCTCCAAGTGTTTCAACATTTCAATTCATAATGCATGTGTAGGCCAGTCCTTTGCATACTGAATTTTGTATACTTCTCAGTTTCTATTGCCAACAACTTTGGATCTCCTCAGGATAAAGATGACATTGCCTTTTTTGCGGTCTTCAAACAAATCCAAAAACATTTCTACTGAGATTCGAACTATCTTTCCATATTTGTCACAAGAGGAAACAAAACAACTCAGTGTGTATAGAACACTTCAATTGACATTAAATATTCCATTTTAGAGGATAATAAGGAAACTTTCCTTTTTAACAGAAGGAGAGCTGTAGAAATGAGTGGGTTTGGGCATCATCTCTCAAAGCAGCTGGGGCAGCAAAAGGGGAAAGGGGGCAGGATTCTCACTTCGGACCTTAAAATCAATACCGCTTTTTCCTGTGCCTTCAGACCCTTTACACCATTTCTGTTTGGGTGCCTTAGAACATCATGGTTTAGGATATTTTAAGCAGCTTCAAGAACTGAAGGCTTCAAGAATTTGGAAAGGATCAAAAAGAGGTGTGCCCAGCAAGTGTTTGAAATGACTCATGCTCTTCAGAAATGTATTTAGTGCAGCATCTGAGCATGACTGCCGGTAATTAATAAGAAGGATCTAGAAAATTGAGTGGTTCTTCAGATCAGCTTCAGACTGTGAAATTTAACCTTCTCCCTTTGCCTTGTTGGACATAAACCTCGTGAACGGAACCGTGGATTTCCACCACTTTATCTGTTGCTACTGTTGCTGGACTGTCCCTGCAACCCTCAAGAAAAGGGTAATTTTAATGACTGAAACCCTTACCACAGCTGAGAGAGGAAGCCTGTGCTGTACATCTTTGGCATTATTGGTCTGTGATGTTTTTTTCTCACCTGACCACTGCAGTCCCAGCACAGAGACCTGTTTGACCTCCTGCTGCCTGCAGATGTCTCCGCCTGGTGATCTTGACTGGCTGGGGACACCCCCTCAGCAGGTGTCATTGTAGTGTACAAAAAGGCAAGGAAAGCTGAGTTCTGCTGATGACAATATTGGATTTGTGCCGCTGAGGGTAATATTTGTATAACAAACCTTTTTACTAGGGAGAAGGATTTAATACAGATAAAATTGCTCACTTCCAATATTGCCCTTGGGTGAGGGGTGAGGGCCATAAAAAACGCTGACAGAAGTTTAGTAGAATTGCACGCAGCAAAATGCAAAAACTGCCACAGCCAACTATAATGCTGAAGTTGCTATAAAAATTGTTTGAAGTGGTTTATCTGCTGCAGTGCTAAGAAACCTATTCCAGGTATTTTCCAACGTAATGAAATCCATCACTCTGTTTTAGACATTCAGATTGCATATCTCTTCCACAGAAAAAAGATTGCAATTTCATCCCCGATATTCACATCCTTTGTAGCCTCCTGACTACCCAAACTCAGAATAAAAACATCCCCTCACAGGTTTTCTTGCTTGCCTGGCCCAGTGGATCATCTGAAAGATTTGCACCTCTTGCACTCAGGTAGTGCTACAAGCCATTTAGGTATTTAATTATTCCCCAGATTGTCAGAGAAACACTGAGCTTGTGAAAGTGATAAGGATCTGAGCCTGGTAGGCATCTAGGAAATGTGATGTGTAAAAATTCAGGTAGCACAGTTTGATTCCTGGTGCACAACACGCCCCAAAAACTCTCTGTGCCTGGTGAGCTCAGCCTGCCCTGCCTCCTTTTTTAAGCCAAAGAAGTACATGAGCACTGCCATAAAAAGGTCATTTTAGAGATTCTGGTTACTTATCTTAAGCATGAACTGCTTCTAACTTTTTTCTTCTTCTTCTTTATGTTTAACCCAACATCACTAGAATACTCAATATCACAAGGACTGTGATACTGCGTACTCTCACAGACCCTGGGTATCACAAAATTACAGCTGCTCCTTTCAGCGTGTGCCAGCTCCAAGTGAAAGGTTAGCAGATTTTGTACACGTTTTAGCTACATCAGTGCTGTTAAATGGCTTTGGAATGGGTTTGATACTGGATTTGTAATGGCTTAGGGTTTTACCATCCAAACCCTGGTGGAGACCTGCTCTCTCGGGGGTGCCTGTGAGTGGCGATTTGGTGGTGGTCAGAGCTTCCCAGTCTCTGAACACAGTCACGGTCACAAAGCAAATTGCAGTTTTTCAAAGAGAGGAAAAAGTAAATTGTTACACACAGGACAAGGACAATACTTTGACTTTTGTGACCAAGCTGTGAAAGAAATGGTCATTTCCCTCTGCAGGGTCAAAGCATCTGTTTACAGAAATACGTGGTCTGCTTTCCTCGAGTTACTGGATATACATCAACCCATTCAGACATCACTGGATACACAAACTGAGCCATGGTAGCTGTTCTTGGGGCAAGTACGAGGTATGTTGGCTTAGGTTGCTCCCCTTTTAATCACTCCTCTGTTCCGTGCAGTATCCCTTATGATGTTCCCAGAAGCTAGTCCAGCCCCCTTCCCACCTCATCACCCTCCAGCAGTTCCTGACCCTTTTTTCCCCTCCATTTCCACATTTCCACACTTACCATTCAGATCTTACCTCCACTTTCCTTTTTTTTTTTTCTTGTGAAAAGACTTAACACCTTTCATTTCAGAGGTTCATATTAAGGTTATAATGAATAGATGTTAATACATTTTTTTCTAAGGCTGTGTCACATGCTACAGAAGCAAGTCATTACCATCTGTTCCACATTACAATATCTGTGCTGCAGTTTGATAGCATTTTGACAGGTATAGGTGATAAAAAACATAGTCATTGGAGAACGCATGATATTTTTGGCACAGATTGATGGTCTTGCTAGCAGACATTTCAGAAGCTCCATGAATATGGGAGAAAATATCCTTTTGTGCTGAGCAAATGACATTGTTCTTTCAGCAAACTTGACGTAGGTTTTCATTGGCATGTAGTGGGTGGCAAGCGGTAAGAAGAGAGCAGGCAGTGCAGTCCTTTCCTCCTTGTCTAGCTTTTGGCTTGGTTTCCCCCAGCACGATTTAGATTTCAAAAGGTTTTAGGCTTTTCAGACTTGCTGGGATGCATCTTTCCTAGGAGAAACATTGGAATAATCTTCTAATGAGCAATAATGGACATCTGCTCTGACTGTCTCACTACTTTAATTTTGTTTCTTGCCTAGCCAACACCTCCAGAGTCTTGTGTAAAGAAAAATAAAAAAGTACAAGTTGATTACTCTTTGTTGCATGTATCTTGTTTTATCAGTATGTTTGTTGCTTGGGTCCCCTTGACCACATGGCTTCTTTGAGGAATTCCCTAGCTTTTCTTTGGGTGCCATCTCTTTTTCACACCGCCTGGGGCAGGACAGCTTTTTTCACTCTCCAAATTAAAAGCAAATTTTATTGCAACAAAATCAATGTTTATTTATTTTTACCAGGCCATGATAGCATTAAGCATCAAGAGGCACCCTGAAGCCTTTCTGCAGGGACTTACGGGACAATGACTCATTTTCCATATCTACTAAGCCTGTCAACAGGAGCGGTGATCGGGGTCACCTGTGTTTTTGCATTGACTTATCTTCTCACAACACTTCTAATCTTATGAAATGTGAGAAGATATTAAATATAATTTGCCACGTGGACTTACCATGAATATTATTCTCTCTAGAATTCAAAAAAGGCAAGCATTTCCGTTCTCCATTTTAGAAGATTTTACCTTTCAGTTTTCACTAACTGTGCCCTTTCTAGGAAAAGCGGAGCACATCTTTCCTAGCAAATTTCCCTTTCATGCACATTAAGACCTTTCTTCATCGTTGTCAGACCTGAAGGAAATCTTGTATGTCCAAAAGCTCATTTATTTCCTTACACAGCCATAGCAATCACGGCATTACTTTGGCAGAGAAAAGTGGCTGAAAGGCCATAGCACAAACATTGTTACTTAAAGGTTTCTGGAAAACTATTCTAGTTAATATGAGAGAATAGTGTGTATGGTTTTTCAACTAGACCAATTCCACATTCCGAAGAGAGTTGCACTGCCAAAAGGTGCCTTTTAACCGGTGACAATAGCTGTACAGTGTGAGCACCCTATAGTGCTGTAACGTCTCTCTGCTATCAGCCTGCTGTTTTAATTATACCCAGTTTTAACTATATTGGTATGTGCTTTACAACTATGTGGCTTCTCTGGTGTTGTTGAGTTGTAATATGTATGTGATTCACTTCATCTGGCAAACAAACAGATCCTCATTGTCGTTATCTGGAAGAAGCAATGAAATGTGCAGGCTGGCACAGAAACATCACTGACTTGCCTCTTCCTTTTCATTCCCAGCCAAAAGAATGAAGCGTAGTTCAATGCTCAGATAAATAATAGTAAACTAGTGAATAAAAAGGGTCAGTATGTATTTATTAACTATACCGGGGGAGAAGAGAGTGACAGATCAGATTACTGCTGCAAACTCCTATCCAAATGCTCCCAAATTTCAGGAAAGTTTGGTTCCCATAGGCTTTGGGTTTGTGACTAGATCAAGTCCTATGTGAGTTGCTGTGGCACCAGGACTGTTACGGTTATTCTGAGGCTGGCTCAAAGTTGCTTGACAGGAAAGAAGTTTGGAAATCTTTTCTTCTCTTGGAGATTCATAACTGTTGTCACCAAGGAAAAGGGGAAGCACAGAAAAGACGCTGTTGTGCCTCCCCATAAGTGTCCAGGGCACTGCAAAGAGAAGTTAAGCTGATCTGCAAGGTGTGCAGTGGTATAAGCATCTCACCATTTGTAGATATCGATACCTGAACCATCAAGCAGAACACCTCATTTGGTTCATGTGTGTTTAAGCTCATCTCTTCAGGGGACTACACACATGTATACTCTAGGTTTATTTTCCTTTTGAGCATGAGATGGATTAGCAGTACAGAAGTCTGAGACTTCTAGGGGTAAACTACTCTTTGGGGATTTTTAAGGAAAATACCAGACCACTGTTCAGAAGCTGACAAACAGCGTCAGCTTCTGGAAGTATTTCTTTGTTTGTTTTGCTCAGCCCTGTGCTTGTGACAGACTCACAGAAATGGTATAACTCTGCTAAGAACGCAGGCCAGCCATACGTGTGCATCCACCCGAAACATGGTGTAAGCGTACACCAGTTATAGCAAACGCTCTTAGTCTGAGCGTGTGCTACAGACTACGTATTTACTGAGCACACCTAATGAACCAGACATATTTCTGCTTCCGTTCTTGTCTACAGCAAAGCTCCTTGATACAAAGGTGAGGATGGAATGACTAAGTGGTGTTCCTGAGCATCATTTAAGTCTGTACACCAGCCTTGGCTAAATGCCTCTTGACGCCAGTGAAGAAATATGAGTCCTGTCAGTACCATGTCACTAAAGGAGTTCCCTTTGAGGTTTGGAAGTGTGAAATGTTTTGATCCTACAACAATGACGGGCATCTATGTATAAGACAGAAATTACAAAAATGAATGTTCATTTCCTGGTGTTAAGATTTAATTCTACTGATAGCACAGGCGTTTCACATCTGCTGTATATTTGCTTGCCACAACATATTTCTTCTGGCAACTACCTTCATGTCACTGGTGGTACCAGTGCCAGCCCTTCCAGTCTTTCTGCTCCTGGGGAAGGTAGATGCACCTTTGTAAGATATAAGAAGCTGTTCATTTTAGCAACAGAAAGAAGGAAAATCTCAGTAAACTTAATTTTCATGATGGTTTTGCTTTAAGAATGCTTATGACTTAGTCTGTAAGGAGAGTTAGAAATATGAGTTCTGTGTCTCCACATGCATAAAAAATGCTCAGATGTTTTTCTCACCTGCTGTGATGTTTGAGAATTCTCATCATTAGGTGTTGATATTCTGTTTCATACCTGAATGGCCATCCTGCAAAATTTTGCCTTCTGCCACCAAGTACCATGCACTAAGCTGTCCACAGGAAGAATGAGATAATGTTGTCATAGCTTCTCATGGGGCAAAGAGTGTCATTCCCCTGACATGGTCTTGTCTTTTGCTAGTGAAAGTCTCCAAGGTGACTTTGAGAACCTCACTCCTAATAGCACTAGTGTGTGTGCCACCTGACAAAGGAGCTGCAGTTGTTGAATGTCCCATGTAATTGCTACCCACCTACCCAATGATGTAAAACAAGTCTGTGTGAATTCATATCTTGGCTCTGGTGGTGCAGGGAATTTAATCATAGCATAAATACTTTGCTGGGTGCCTCTGTGACAAACGATGCAAATGTTAATCCCTTAGTCTTCAGGCAGCTTAGGTGGGACTAATTTTGGTTTCTAGTGAAATATCATGATTCCTTATTTTTCTGAGAAAGAGAAGCTGCTCTGCTGGTCAGGAAATTGCTTCAAAAACACCTGAGAGCACAGGGAAAACTGAAATCAGGGTCTTCAAAAACAGCTTCTTCCAGCATGTCATTGGAAAAACATTAAATATCAGAGTTTGACCTTGACTCTTCCCATCTCCCTGTTGCTCTTCAGCTTCACATCCAGTACAGAAACCAGGTGCCGTGGCAGCTGCTGCCTTGTGTGCTGACTGGTGACTTCTCCCTCACCCATATGGGTGGAGGCGCAGCAGAACCACCACTGCCAGTGCCTGAAGGATGGCTGGCACACTGGTGCCTGCAGAACACACCATCTTTTCAGACCTTGTACTCGTCACCGTGTGAGATGAATCCAGTCTGTGCTGCCTTGCGCGGTCACTTACACAAGTGCAGGAAAGTCAGGACAGGATTTACTGCTTGCACTAACAGCTGTGAGTGCCAGACCAGAGAGAAGAGGACCACACCTTTCCCAAACATTGCCCAGGGGCGATGCAGGGAGACAGGACCAGCTGTACCAGCCAAGCAAACCCTGCTGTGGTAAAAACAGTCATTGAGCACGGAGCCGTGCTCCCTCCCCCGGGAGCTGCTGTTATTCCCAGTCCCTCTGCTGTTATGAGGCCAGACCCTTCAGTGATGTTTTAGGCACGTTTGATCCTGTTCCGTTACAGGGGCAGGGACTGTAAATGACCTCCTCAGGTCATCTCCATTGGTGCTTCCCCCAGAGACAGTGGAAGCTGTTCTCTTTATTATTGTCAGCTGTGGCCTGACTGTGCTTGGCTCAGTCTGCACGCTGCATTATTTTAGGTGGGTATCTGGTATATTTGCAGACTGGCAAAGGAAGACATGTAACAGCAATTACTACTTTTTTCCCCAGTCTCTTTTGCATGGATACAGGCTGAGATATTTCTAAGCTTTTCTCCGCTGCAGCAAACACAACCAAGCATCCTCACAACTCAGCCATTTAAACCAGCCCCAGTGGGGCTCCCTGTGCCCTGCTTGACAGCAGTGTCACAAAGTTGCTCTGCACAAAATACAGTGAGAGGTTTTTCCATTAGAGAACATCAAAACATTGATTTAAATGTTTCAGAGGATATCTTTGCTGCAGTTAAAGCCAAGCTGAAAGTGTGGTTTATTCTTCTTTCAAGAGAGATTTCCTTTTCTCTTGCCCCTCCTTTCTTTGCTGCATTCAGAGCCTGAAAAGCTGAGGTCCTCAGTTTTTAACCCGTCTTGCCACAAAATGTGTGTAAGCTCATCCACCCTGCTTCACTACCTTGTCTCCATGCAGGGGCCAATCCAAGGCTAAGAGAATGACTCTAAGAGGTCTGCCCATATACATTTTTATACTTTTGTTGGTGTCTTCACGTAGAGCTGACATCCAGACATACACTGGCTGTGGTTTTGCCCTGAAACGCTATCCACGACTACACCCAACAAGAGAGAAGCAGCTGAGCCTCTCCTGTGGTGCTGTCAGGCTCGGCTCCTCCTCCCTCGACCTCTGCTTGGAGCAGAGCCTGGTGTCAGTGGTGTAACGGGACCCTGGGGGTGCCATCTCCAGCATGAGCTGCAGACACCCCTCTCCTGGGCTCTCACCTCCTGATTGCTGGGGGACCCACGACCCAGAGGTCGCTGGTCAGTGTGTCAGGGTCTGTTACAAGCTCTCTTGACCATTTACACTTGTATTTCTTCACTTCTTTAGGCCTTTCCTCCACTATTTTCCACATCTTTTTTCCCCCATCCTCCTCCTCATCATCACATATCATAAATGGAAAGGAAGACTTTTGGGGGTTTAATTTTTTTATAATTAAAGGTATAACTCCCTCTTTTCATAATACAGCTTCATGCCAGCTCTAGTTGTGCTTCACCAAAGCCAGAGAGAAATCCATTCATTTTTGTCTGCGTTGACTGCATTGCCTCATGCTAGATTTATAATTCCCAGCTCTGGTATCTGAGCACGTTATCGAACAACTTAAACAAAGAGCTTGAAAATACTGTCTGAAAGTACATGACTTCGTAAAACAAAGTAAGATTATATTCTTAGCGTCGCTGACTGCCTTGCCAGCTGCCTGCCATGCCAGGGTTGGAGGCAGCAGTAAAAGGTTTACTTACAGTAGTGTGAAGCTCTATATCTTTTATGCAAATAGTCAGAATGATGTTGTCTTGGAAAGCAGATGTTTTTGGCAAGTGACCAAAGCTCGCTCATACCACACGTAGTTTTATCACAGTTTCGCTGGAGTAAAAAGCTTCCTTTCATGTTTCTAGCATATCTCGGCTGGCAAAGTGACCTGTTCCCACTTTTTACAGTTATTTGCAGTATTAGCACTGGGCAACATACAAGTATTGTAATTGTATCTCAATTCTAAGTGAATCTGAAGACCAGCAATGCCAATATTATGGTGGTGTATGGGATGGTACCATCACTTCTTCCTTGTTTCACAGTCCGGCCTTTACTTACTCCATCCAGCTCTGTTACATCTTTATACCTTCTCCTCCTTCCCAGAGCCAGGTCAGGCCAAGCTCCCTGTGTGGCTTCTTGGCTTCAAGAGCAAGGAGGAGGGGAAAGGAGGTGGTGGTGGGCTGTGCTGGTGGCCACCATCAAGGTTGTTTCCACTTGCCTGTTGTTGCCCAAAGTAGCTAGATTAAAACCAGCAACAGTGAGGTGACACCTCCACTGTGCTGTGCTGGCATTCCTCACGAGTGGAAGGTTTAGCTCATTATTTTGAGAGCTTTTGTCCTGTGCAGGATAAGAAATAGTCATTTACAAGGAACTAGCTTTCTCCATGTTACCAATAGCACAGCAGTGGCAGACCTGAGAACGGAATTCAGCTTTTCACTGTCTGTCTCTAAGAATGTTTCCAGTGTAAGCAATGGACATGCCTTACAGATAGTACATGCATTTTAGGGAAACCTGAGGTAGGTAAAATCATCTGTTTTCATCATGGGGTTACACAGCACCTGTCTGGGAGAGATCTGCATGCTAATACAAACTGATGCACAATTATGAGTTGAGCTGATGATAGTCCTGTTTAGTCTGGCTTGTTTTCTTTTGGTCTTACTTAAGACAAATCTGGGAAATGACTGAGCCATGTTAACAAGATTATTCAATAATGGTATTAGTAATTATATTGTGTTGTACATACTATATTGTATTTATATAATATTTATGATATATAATATTATATATAATAATCTGAAGAGGATTATCTTCTAGATTGTATCCACTTTGTTAGTCAGAGAATTTACATAGAGGCATCTCTCTTGTCGGTTTATTTTGTAGAAAGAAAGTAACTGTAAAGGTGACTAACTGTCCAAGCCTGAAGCTTCTCCTAGCTTAGGACAGAAAATGTGTGGCAATGTAACTGTACGTGTGAGAAACTTGTATCTAAGAGAGAAGAGCTGTACTCATAAAAAATTTGAACTAAATAGGGGAGGAGAGCACAGGTGTATGACTATTGAATCACCAGTGTTGGCCACCAGGATTTATATTTGGGCAGATGTAGGTGCAAATCCCTATTTTTGTTTTAGACAAAGCAGCATTCAGAACTTTGATCACACCTTGAGAAATTCCTATTGACTGAGATAAACTGATACTTGTCTCTCCCTGACCAAGAACACTTTCTTAGACTTTTGTGGAAGCTGGTATATTCTTTCAGCAAATTAGTTTAAATAAGAAGTTTTCTGGGGGTGGGGGGTGGGAGGTGGTGGAATTTCCCTGTGCTTCAGTCTTCACTGGTTTGCTATAGAAATATTCTGAAAGAAGAACACTTGCCTTGCCTTGTGCCATGGACAGGATTTACAGCTGGAGGTACCATGCTCGTGTTTGGCCTCTCTTCTCCTCCTGCAAAAGAAGTCTGTATGAAGCCATCAGTGGCTTCACTACAGTCTCTTTCAGGTAGAATAATACACAAAATCATTGAAAAACTGAGTCCCTAGCCAGGAAAGACTGGATCCTGTAGCAAAACACAGGCCTGTGACACAGTAGAAGTCCATTAATCAAGATGGAACCCCATAAAAACATTGATCCTGTGCCTTTGAACCCAAATATGAGCATACTAAAATTGTGTAACCAGCAACAACGTGTAAGTACTTTGCAACACTGTCATAACACAGCCAGCAAAATGTATAAGCATTTTAAATTAATTAGTGAGCACGTATATGGCACATTTCAGGAGGCTCCCAAGTGACAGAAGTTTCATGATAAAGAGCAATGTAAGGGACCACAAATAGTCAGGACACCCTGCAAAATACAAAAGGAGGTTGACAAAAGCAAAACAAGATAAATGTTATTGGAAGTAGATGAGACCCCTTTGGGGAGTGAAAGGACCCAGGAGTAAAAGACAGCAAGCAAAAACAAGGCAGAATGGGGCAGAAAGAAGTTGTCCCTTCTCTCACCAAGGAGCTCTCAACCCTCAGCATCTCGACTGCAGTGGCCAAGGCCACCAAGGACCATGTCCAGCAGCGCTTGCAGGTTTGTGGCCCCACAGCCAGCTGAGGATACCAGCTGGAAGACTAGCAGTTGGGTTTGTGTGGTGAAAAATGTTGAGAATTTGTGGGCACAGACCACCAGCAGAAAGTGTGTTGTTAATGAATGCTTGCAGTCTTGCTGTAGAGCTTGAAATGTGGCCTGATGTGTCACCTTTTAAACACTCCCATCATGACCCCCCTCCAGTCCAATATATGTTTATATATGGTTACATACGGGGCAGGGGGGAGGGGGGAAGAGTTGTTCATGTGATACAATGTAACAATTACAATCTAATGTAAAATTCCTTCTTCTTCCACGTAATCTTACCTTACAAGTAGACAGACAAAAAAGATTTATTATCTTAGGGATATTCTGTAAAAAATTAGATTCACACTCCTTGCTTTATATTTCTGCGTTTTATTAACAAAGTTGCACTTCATACTCTCCCTTGGGGTTTTAAGTGGAACCTTAACATGGCATTTTTAAATGTTTTACTGAAAGTTTGAATGATTGGGCTGCATCCAAGGAGTAAATTAAATTGTGGTCTGGCAGCCAAATCTAGTACACGGTCTTGAAAAAAGAATTAAAATGTTAATAGCTGAAGCCAAAAGAAAAAAATACACAAGGCTTTTTTTCTGGGTTTTTTTTTTTTCTTTTTTTCTTTTAATCGAATACATTTCCTCAAACTGCTGATTACAAGGCAGAAACTGCATTTCATCTTTGATGTAAAAATAACTGGTTGTATTTTTTTAGTTAAAAAATAGCTGCACACCTGGAAAACGACTGCCTAATATTTGGCTTGAACAGACTGCAAAATGCTACATGAACTTTGCATGTACAGCCTGGTTTTATTTTAAGGCATTTTTTTTAAAAATAACCATTTTATTTTATTCTCTTCAGGATTTTAAGAGAATAAATTTTAAGCTTTTGGGGGGGAACAAGACCTCCATTCATGGTGCCTAATTGTACTTGCTTAGCTGAGCCATCAAACTTCAGTGGACTGTGAGTTGCTAAAATTAGCAGCTGGAAAGCCACAGCAGCGTTTCACCCTCACTGTGGAAATACCGGCGGTGTTCCTGCAGGACGGCTGAGCCCTCCGTGGGCCAGCATCGTCTCTGGGATGTGCCTCTGCCCCTTCTCCGCTGGAGGAGCCGGTAGCCACTGGGAAGAGCCTCAGTTCAAGTGCAGCAGTGAGATGCGTGAAGGTATGGAGGGTTAATCTGGACCTAAGTCCCAAGGACTGTCAAATAGAAACATTGTGGGCTGGTCAGGAGCTGAACCAATGTCTCCTGATGGACACAAGCAAAAGGGACTCCTGTGACACTTCTCAGCAGCGCTGGATTTGCAGCAAGGATTGCGTGTCAAGGTCATCACCTGGAGATTATGGGGCTAGCTGTTGGTATTTGGGACGTAGAACCTGCCTTGTTTTTCTCAGTGATGAAGCCGTAAAGTCTGGAAAGCAGGCAATTTAACTGATTAATGGCCCCTCTGACTCTGCCATGCAGTTCCTTTCCCAGAATATAAATTGAAATCAGAATCCTCAGTTTTCTTCTGCCTGGCTGCAAATGCTTTGTTCTGTTTTGCTACTTTTTTCATTTGGCTTGTTTCTTGTGAGAAAGTAATATGTTATGCCAGCTGCTGAAATCTCTTAAATCTGTTGTATTTTGAGGCCCCTTTCATGCACATCAGTATAAGTGAACAGATAAAATCCAAGGTGTGAAATCAGTACAAAGGATCTGAGAGTCAAGCTCAAAAAACCTAAAGCAACTTGTACTGAACCATAACACAACCTGTTTCTACCTCCTTGGAGAAACCTAGGCTGTTTTCTGAGTCCCTGCCAGCTCCTGAGGTGGTTTTATACATAACATCAATACTGGCAAGAGAAACAATATTTCTCCTGGTGGGTGTTTCCTGCTGTATATATGGCAGCTGGGGGAGATCATAAGATGGCAAAGCCTCCTTCCCCTTCTTCATGAATTCTAGCATTTTTGGATTTACAATGCCCAGCAGGAGATTCCTAGCCTCTAAGTTTACTTCTGTGATTTCAGTCTTCTTTTCTTTTGTTAATATCTCTGCCTCTTATCTGCAAGACTTATCCTTCTCTATCATAAATGGATTAAAAGTTGATTTAAGTTTTCCCTCTTACCTTTCTCATAGGTACTGATAAATTTTCTGATTCCTACTTTTTTTTTTTCAATGTTAACGAAAGGACAAATTAACAAGTTTTTTTAAGTTTCATTTTCACGTTTCTCTTGGAGCTGGAGTTATTTTTTCTTTAATGGTATTCACTGAGTCAGTCTCATTACATAGTGTTCTGTTTGTTTTACTCATTTGCTCTCGTGTGCACTTCTTGCACTTTATGCTCTGCTGTGAGTTTTAAGGATCTGATCAATGTAATAATAACTGATATGATACTAGCACTGTATCACTTTCAAGCTTCTTAATGTGTTCAAAACACAGTAAAAACAAGGGGGGCTGATACCAAATGGTATCATTAGCTAGACTGACTCTGTGTTTTGGTAGAGCTTTTCTGCATTAAAACAGAAAGAAAAGTTAAACACATTTGTCTCAAAGTAAAACATTAAATATTTATCAACATTTTATTTATTGTAATTGATCTTTTACAACACAACAACCTAAAAAGGCTTCCAATACATCCTCTGCACTCAAGATTTTCCAAGACTCAGAAAGCATGTTAATTAGCTTTATGTAAATCTTTTATTATTTGAAAAGGTTAAGACAAAAAAACCCCAAAAAAACAAAAAAAACGAAACCAAAACAAAGATCAGGGCAGTAATGTGTTTTCAGAATAAAACCCACTTTACAGTTCTTTACCTTGTAGATCATGATGTGGATGACCAAAACTTTCATTGCAAAATGTAATTATGTTCATTCTTGACTCAAAATAAAACACCTTACACCTCAGGTCAAATAGCATGCACCATCAGCCTTGCAAAAAAATAATGTTCGCCAGTTAATTTCTCACCTCCAACTTTCCTTCTGTCCTGAACTTCTGCTTGATTTCTTGTTTATTTGAATTAACTTGATAGAATTATAATTTCATGGCTGGAAATCAGGGTGAGTGTTAGTATCAACTCCAACTGTACTAGAACATCATAACCTTTGGCCTCCAATTGTCTTGTTAAAAAATAGTGCATTAATCATAAACCTTCAAACAAAGAGAAAAAAAGACACCGGAAGCAAATCTGCTTAATGTCATTGGTTTTAGTGTTTTTCATGATCCAAAGATCTGACAAAAATTTTATTTGAAATATGCAAGCTGAGTTCTTTTTCCCAAAAAAAAGATAATTTTGTTAATATCTGTATCAACTACAATGTTACTGTTGAAGTTTTGCTTTCAAAAACCTTTCTTTCATGGTATTTCTTGCAAACTTTTAGGTTTCAGCTAGAAAACATCAACAAGAACAAGTAAAATAAAATTTTAAATCCCCATGAATGTGGCATATAGGAAAGTAAGTTCATCTGCTATGGAAACTTATAATACAATAGATGATCCTTTGTTCTCTGCTTTACTCTGTAGTCATTGACAATAGGACAAATTGGGAAATGCTACTACGATTATGTAGCATTTGTAGAGTGTTTTTTATTAAAAGGATTTAATTTTTACAGCATAACACAATGTGTTTTGTCTGTAATTATTTTCAAACTCTGGTAAGAATTTGGGCACATGTGCCAAGATTTTGTGTTGTTGAATGGTTGCTCAGTGAATTATATTGATGACTGCTTAAGCATGGTTTCCAATCAGTCCATTTTACTGCAGAGATTTAATCTTCAATACCTGATGATTATAATCTGTGCTGCATTGCCAGCCTGTTTAGCTTGCAAAAATCAACAGTTTTTGAGGCTTTATGCAAACCGGTGGGAAGAAGAGGAACTGACAGAAATGTTGGAGGATATGACATCTAACATACACGTGTATCGTTGACAGCCAGTCCTAAAAACACTACACTGGGTACAGATCTAATGTTCATGATCGTCATTCAAATTGAAGATGCACATACTTATTCAGGGAGATGGGAAGAAGTAAAATGCAGTGGCACCTTGATGCATTGCTGTTTTCAAAGATGTCTGTGGAAGTCTGAAGATGGACATATGTGTAATAGTTACATGAAAGCAGTTAAAGCCAAACATCCACAGATGACAGAGAAGTATGATCCTGGAGCCTGCTAGCTTTTACTTGTTTAGTTCTTTTCCTTCCAGTATTATATCCCACCGCAAAGTTTAGATTTCTGTTACTTCTATGACCTTTCACCTGGGATACAGTTTGGTCCTAGTAAGTCACCTGGATCAACCGCCTTGTACTGAGACACAAGTACGTGTGCTTCCTCTTGTGGATGGCCTAAACAACAGAAGACCCCAAAATCAGACTCTTCTGCGTTCGTTGACAAAGACTCTCTACAGTCATCAGTGAGAGCTGGATTCACGTGCCAGGCAGTTGAGAGGAGAGATCTAATTTATTTGTTCTTCATCATGCTTTGGAGAAGCTTGTCTCTTTGTACAGACCATAGATGGAGCCCAGAGGGCACAGCCTCACCCGACTGAAGGCACTATGAATGCTCAGCTCGTAACCTTCCTGTCCTGAAAAAAACATGGTTGTGTAACTGCAGTGCTATTGCACCACACATCCGCTGATCAGAGCAGGTCTGAAGCTGTCAGAGCCCCAAACAGCACTCAGTGATGAGATGTGAGTCCCACTGTTGCTTGGGAAAGTGCGAACATGCCTGTGAGTCACCTCTGCCCTGTTATGTAAAGGAAGAGTATCCTCTAGGAGGTTTTTTTAGGTGAAAAGATCACTCTGGCTCCACATTAGAGAGTGGGGTTGCAAAGCAAGCCTGCCCAGGCTGTGTTGCCAGTCATCTCTCTGGGCTGATATGGCACAACAACAGCCTCCCTAAGCTGCATGTTGAAAATTGATCCTTAGTAAATGTCCCTGTTATAATGTCCTTTCCCTTTGGGGTCTTTCCCCAGAGCATGTTTTTCTTTTGGATTTGGAAGAAATTCATGCTCTACGGTATCCATTTTGGCAATAGCAGCTGCTACGTTTGTACACCTGCCTTTTTCCTTGTTCTTACGTGCTACGTTTCCCGCTGTTGCTTTTTCTCTTCTCTTGAGGAGACAGCATATTCATTGGGCGAGGTTCATGTATCTAGGTGCTTAATGTACTTTCTAAAGCATCAAGTATTTTATAACACTGCCTACACATCTGAAAACATCTTTCTGATCTTCAGTGGACCGCAAGGAGGTTTTAGTTTCTAAAGTTAATAGCCTATCTGTGGTGGGCAGTAACTTGATCCTTTTGATAAATTAGGATATTTTTCTGTTGTAAAGTGTAGATGCCCTCCTTGTTGTTCCCACTGCATGGCGTGAATGTCACAGCCTGTCCAATATCTTCGATTTAGTAAAATATTTATGGAAGATACCTGGACTGCAGAGCAAGTGAGTGACACCCAATGGCCCAGGGCTCAGCCATTTTAATTAGCTGAGGATTTGTTATGCTATTGCAGTGTGCAAGAAGCAATAGTTCTCAGTGCCAACATATATCACATTACCTCACCTTGCACCCATAACTTGCTTTAAAAGTTGCTACTACAAGTGTAGCTTTGTAAAAGAAAGTATATGATATATTTTCCAGGAACTCAAACAAAAAAGTATTGAGAACAGAACATTTCTCTCTAGATGTATTTGGAGTAGCACTGAGCAACAGAACAATAAAAGTGCTTCTGGGAATTTCAGGTGCAGTCAAGGGAATTTTTGTCCCTAGATGACACCGTAGTCTGCAGCTCTGGAGCTAAAACATAGTGAATAATGATACAAAAATGCCACAAGTCTACACCATGGCTGCTTTTCCTGAGAGGATCAGATGTCTTCTTGATGTTTGGTTTTGGTCTCATGGCTATAGCAGTGGTTTGCAGATGTTAACAAAATCCCAGTACCGATTCAGATGGAGGAATAAAAGGCCTGGAAATAAAGTATCTGAATATTTGTCAAGTGATACGTTACAGCAAATAAAGAAATCACAAACTCTGCTGTGCATGCTGAAACCTTGACCATGTGCTAAGTGAAAGGAGTGCCAGATGCCTGGTACTCCTTGATGCTTGTATATATTTTTAAATATTGAACTGTCTGTCATCTGAGATTATCAGAACAATTTGTTTCTGGGAAAACATTGACTGTGTGAGCATATTCTGTAGGGTTTGGTTTGCTCTGCGAACTCTCTGCTTAGACAAAGAGAAGCCACTGGGGAAGGAGAAGGAAGATCCAAAAGGGAGGTGCAGGTTCTCTGTGGAGGTGGCCGTTGTGTGAGCTACTGCCCCTTTGCTCCAGCTAGTGCCGTGGCTGCAGACAGCCCTTGCTAACCTGCCTTCTCAGCAGCCTGGCAGAGGAGGCCATTGCAGCAGGTCAGGGGATGTGTTCCCTGCTTCTTCCTTTCCCTTTGTGCCAGGAACCATTAGCACAGACTGTGGACATCAGATCAACTCTGAAATTGCCATTCAACTTCTTTTTGCCTGGGTAGAGTGGCAAATATGGATATGGTTGGGTCAGGTCATCTGGTAACTAGGGAGTGACGGTTATGTTGCATTATGTGTTGGAGAGATGGCTGTGAAGTTTCGTTGCTCGTATTAATATTTGCCATCTTGTACACATAAATGTTTACTCAGACAATTACATGTTTTCTGGAGCAGTTCCACTTTCATTTCCAGCCATGCAAAGGGTATTTTCAGTTAAAATTGTGAGTTAACCTCACTGGCTATCGTGTGTGACATTTTAAGATTAGCTATTTTGATCAAAGTTGGTTAGGCCCTTGCTTAGGCATATCCCATGTAAAGCTGGAGGAAATGCATGTGTGTAGGTAGCGTGTGTGAAGCCCGTGTCTGCGCTGTGGGACAGTTTGACTACACACACAGTTCTGGTGGGTATCAGGTCTCGGGATGGGGGAGGGTCCTCAGGTGGTGGGTTGCCACTTTTCTGTTTTGTGAGTGATAATTTGTGTAACTCTTCCTGTCCTTGGACGAACTTTCTGCAGTCTGGCTTTGAATGTTTTTATGTAATTACATTTATCTGAACTCTCAGCTAGCAAAATGCTCGCTTTAGTGGGGTAGGGTGGTGGGTTTTTTTCTGGTTTTACAAGTGATAGCTCAAACAAGGCTGATCATAATGGGGTTGTTCTGAATTGAGCCTGTGAGATTCCTGGAATTATTTCTATTATGGCCTTGCTTATTAAGAGTAGTAAGTGGCATTTCCCCTAAAAAGGTATTGTTGTTTATATTGCTTATGGCTGATTTTGTCTGGGGGGCAGGGGGAACTGACGTTTCACAGAGCAATACTGTGACTGAATTATCTTGTATTTATTCTGTCCATAAAAGGAAGAGGGTATCACAGTTCAGGATCCGTACTTTGTGCTTCACAAACTCAGTCACACAAAGAATTCTTCATTATTGCTGTATTCTGGCTGATGGAGATGTTGACCATCATCTGTGTCCTCCCTTCTTGCTTGCATGTTTTTCCCCAGAGACTGAGTTTCCCACTCATGCTCGGGGAGCTCTGATTAAAACAGGAAGAATGAATGAAGGAACATCAAACCTGTTGGAGACACCTACTCTTGATGCTCATAGCTTCTTGGGACCTGGAGATGCTCTTAGAGACTTCAGCCCATGGCAGACCCACTGGGAACTGGCACGGTGGAAGCATGCCCTGCCCTCCGCCCAAGCAGAGAGAGCAGGTTTCACTGCTTCTGAACTCACTGCCACTGGCCGGTTATTAATTGCACAGCAGCAAAGTCCAGATATTTTTGTTGTCTGAGTACTGGAAATAAGCAGGAAGGTGCAGAAGGACCACAAGATGAAGCTGTTTATTCCAGAAGGAATTACGATAGCACACAGAAGTCTAGGTCCTGTGCCCTGGCATAAATAAGGACAGCTGGCAGCAGAGAGGCTGCCTCAGCTTGGGTACGCAGCTAAACACAGCTGCAAGGGCTGTCAAAGCACACTGTACCTCTCTGTCCAGGACAGGTTATAAAGGATCCATTACACAGCATTATAGATTTTCCCACCAGAAAAAATGTAACTAGAAATAGCTGCCTGCTGCTGCAATGGTCAGTGTGGTGTAGAGTTTTCTTTGAATAAAAACAATACATTGCTATATGATTTTATCGAAATGAGTTAAAGTTTGATTGTCAATAATGACTTTGCAGATGTCTTGCAGGGAGCAGCAGAACCTCAAGTCACGATTAGTGCTGAGAGTGACCTTGTTTCACTGCTTTAAATGACTGCCAACAAGTGTGATGGAAAACTGACATTTCTTCATAGTAAAAGCTTAGTGTATTCTGGAAAGGTTCATCGGGATTATTGTTTGGAGCTGGTTTAGGGTATTTTTCCTCCCTGTTTAAGACGTTAGTGTAATATGCAGCTTTTGTTTGTGCTGCTAATACTGGGATGAGTGGAACTAATTTTATGACCAAGAACTAGGCACCTGACTGCAGAACTGCTGGAAATCATGCTAAATGTTGGATTTAAAGCTTGTTTTCACTAGAATCTACCTCTCTGGGTAGAAGAATACTGAAAAGATCGTACTAATTCCAAACAGTCTATCAGAAACTTGCTTTTTCTCTAGGCTGAACCTTTCTTTCAGCTCAGGTATGAGATTTCTGTGTGGTGTGTATTTTAATTTAAAATAGTTTCCTTTTGAAATTCAGTTGGTTCTTTCTATCCACTATGGGAAACAACTTTGCTAGCCTGCTCTGAGGGTGCGGGGGAAAGATGTGATCTGGAAAGTAAAGTCTTCCAGGGCCACTCATAATTCCAGATGGATCCCTTGTTGGGTATCCAACTTGCAGCCCCTGAAGGAGGCTCAATCAAATAGCACAAAGTCTATCTTCCTAGAAAACTGGCTTTTTACACACCTGAAATCAAGCATCTGAACTGTTATTCATTTTAAGATCTTGGCCTTAGGACATAGTGCTGTGAATATCTTTTACTGCATTTGGTCTTGTGCAAAGATCGTTGTGCATAAAACTAAAACCAGCAAGGGCCGTAAAGCTCAGAAACACAAAACACGGTACTACATAATGGATGTCTAAGCCAATCACTTGGATTCCATGTATTTTTTAGACTAAATAGGAGCTGCAATTTCAAAATGAATTGTACATTTATGGGGAAGGGGGGACATTGACAGTCACAAGAATTTTACCATATATCCAGAAAGAAAAGTTGACTTCCACTAAAAAGTGGCAAAAGTACTTGCTAGTATCATACATAAAGTGTTATTAAAATTTTACCAGACATCCAGTAAGAACAGCTGACTTCCTCTTCTAAATGGAGAAACTGCCCTCTAGCATCTTACATAAAGTGCTGTGAGATCTACTGATGCACAAGTCAGGCACTACCTCCCTGTTGCTGGTATTTATTTTCTTTATTTTTCCTAATGGCAAAAATGTTTGAAAACTTTAACACCTTTAAGAATTTCAGTCTTACTTCACTCTTCCAAGGCAGAAAAAAAAGATGATGGATTGCATGCAACCAGCAGAGAAAAAAGCTCCTGAGATCAAGGAAAGACATTTACATTGCCTACATTTAAGCACCTGTGCTAGGGAGGTAAGGCAGTGTGAAAGCTTCTCCCTTCCCTGCCTCTTCCCTCTCGTAACGATCACGTAACACTGATGTTCATGGGGGATTAAGTCCCTCTCTCTTCTGCTTCAATAACTGCAACCCTGAATGTTGGGACTGCATTCCTTATTTTTCTAATTGAGAGAGAGCGTTGAAAGACCAGCCACATTTTCCTCATGGAAGACTGACTCCACAGTTTTCCAGCAGCGTGGTTTCTCTCACCTTCCTCTGAAGTGTCTGGAACGGGCTACTGACAGGGTCATGATATTGGACTTGAAAAAATGCGGGTCTGATTGGATGTGGCAGTTGCTGTATTCTGTTTTCTGCCTTGCTAATGATCTCTATCATACAGCTGGCAAAAGCATTGTTTGAACTGTCATCTGTAGTGTCCAAGGTCAGCCTTAACCAGGCGAAGAAAGCAAGCGTTGCATTTTTTAATCAGGGACCTTAGACTGTAGCAAGGACAGTCTGACCCAATTACAGTTGACATGCTGTCCTCAAAATGCACCAAAACACCATCACCAGTCACTCCTGCATGTTTTGGATGTTTTTGTCATGCAGTGTCTGGCTGATCACTGAATGATGCTTACCTCCTTTTGACTTCTTCAGAAAACCTCCCGGGGAAACTAGCAGGTTTTCTAATTAGACTCTGTTACATCAACACCAGATGTAGTGATGCAGCATACCTCCTCCCACTTGCTGCTCTGCAAGGAGGCCAGTAATGGTTTAGTATTACACAAAGTTTATTGCATGAATATTTATGGAGTGTAGGTTTGTAGTAAAAGTGCCCATAACCGCACTCTACGCTTCAGTGGCTTTTCTGTTTGCTTTTAAATCTCTGTGCATTAAATTTCTTATGCCAACTAATTAGGAGAGAGAGAAAGCGACATTGGGGACACCTCCCTGGTTGACATTTGGGCTTCATCTATGTTTGTTATTAGTTGCTTTAAATCAGTCTGTAATGAGCCTTTGAAAATTGAAGGAAATGCAATGAGATACACAAAGAAGCTATTTATAGCTTCGTAATAAAAATCTTAGCACACATTATTAAATTTGTGATTCAACTGCCTTGTCATAACTCCTTAGAAGACAGAAAAGAAAAACAAGCAATAATATTTTATTTAAAATAGGTTTCTCTGTGAGTCTGCCCCACTGAAAAGAGCATCTTTTTTGTTAGAAAAGTCACATTTCAAAAAAATCTACTTGTAAAATGAGTCAGAGTGCATCTTTATTAATAAAACTTCTCTATAACTAGAAACTCTGATTATAAAAAAAATATAAAAAAAGATTTCATGATTTCCACTTTCATTTCCTTATGCATTTCAAGTAGTAACATTTTTTCAATGCCTAAAATGGTTAAAAAATCTCCTTTAAAAATTAAGTAATTTCTTTTTTTAAAAAAAATGAAAGTGACATTTTTTTAGAATAACTCAGTTCACTTTAACATATATTGGATTTCAGAGTTTTAAGATTTTATAATACAACTGAATTTTTAAACAACTTTCTAGGCAAAAAACCTTGATAAAAACCAATAATTCTAAATTTACTAAGATATTTCAAAGGTGTGAACACCTTTTAGTCACAATTCAGTTTTATCTTATCTAGAACAGACAGGCTTCATGTTTTGAGGGCTTGAATCTTCTTGCACATCATGATATACTAGTTGTCCTGCTTTGCACTATACATGTGGTTTTACATGCAACCTTGCCATCTGCATCCTTGCTCTAGTAATAAGAAACAAATGAATCACGTGTAAATCAGTCACAAAACACAGCTAGTCTATTAAAAGAACAAAATATTTTAGGATATCAATTTAAACTATTTACCAGACATATATTTGTGATTGAATTATATTTGTGTTTGAGGGACACATCTGTACATCATCATGTGGATTAGTAATCTGCCAAAATGATAACAATTTTATTATCTGAAAGATTGACCAGCACTACATTAAAAAGTAGTTTTATTTGTTGCCAGCAATTTCCAGCTACAATTCAGACTAAGAAGTTGAAATTTCAGAGCTAATTAATTAATTAAATTATTTATTTATATTTATTTTGTTTTTATTTACCTTATTAATTTATTTTGATCAAATTATAGTTTCCCTTTGTGATGGTGTTGAACACTGTACAATATACTCAGGTTTTCTACACCGTGGGAAAACATAAAAGCAGCCAGGTAGAGTAAATTTTTATACATTGTGTAAAATCTCAGGGTTTCACAGAATCATAGAACGGTTTGGGTTGGAAGGAACCTTTAAAGATTATCTAGTTCAAATCCCCGCTATGGACAGGGGTATCTCAAAGACCCATGCAACCTGACCTTGAACAATCCAATGGATGGGACATCCACAATTTCTCTGGGCAACCTCTCCCAGTGTCCACCACCCTCATAAAAAAATTTCTTCTTTATATCTAATACAAATTTATTCTCTTTGAGTTTAAATCATTATGCCTTGTCCTGTCAACACAGGCCCTAGTAGAAAGTCTCTCTCCTCCTGTCTTATAAGTCCCTTTTACATATTGAAATGTCACAATAAGGTCTCCCCACAGCCAAGAGAAGGCTCCAGGCTGAACAGCCCCAACTGTCTCAGCCTGTCTTCATAGACATGCGCCAGTCCCCTGACCATTTTCATGGCACTCCTCTGGAGTTGCTCTGACAGGTCCATTTTTTTATTCTGCTGTGGACCCCACAGCTGGATGTAATACTCCAGGTGAGGTCTCACAAAAACAGAGTAGAATGGAAGAATCACCTCCCTCTACCCTTCACATTGTGCTTTATCAAAATAATCACATTCTCCATTTAATATTTACAGTGGATTAAACCCAGTATTTTCAGAAGCACTAACATTTTTTTTTTACTCTTAAGTAGCAGTGAGACCTAGTTTAAAAAGCTTCCCTTTGGAAAATGCTTATTGAACAGAACTGTAATGTTCTCCATGAATGTAATGGGGAAGGTAGTGGATATTGTGCATCTTTCTTCTTTTTTCTTGCTAGTAGGCAGTCAGATCTCTTTATCTGCTCGGCTGTGACTCGTGCAACCATCTCATTGCTGTTTTATGCATTGTTCTAACTGTTCATTTCTCACACTTAGGCTGTAAGTACTTTGAATTAGGCTTGAGTTTTAATTGTACCTCTGTACAATCAATAAAGACAAGCAGATTCACATTTTCTATAAGGGGGTGGCAGGTGGGGTGGCTTCACATAGTGGCTGCTGTATCTAGCCATTAAGATTTACAACTAATGTTCAATTACTGAAGTTTTAGAAAGCCAGTTTTTGTAAGATTTATGCAGTGGTTTTACAGGATTTAGAAGAGTAGACTTTGTTGAGTGTGTGGTTTTGACCTTGAACATTTTTCTAATTTTCTAGAGCTAATGCAAATGCTTTAACTAAAATTGTCATCTGTTATCTCTGGACTGGAGAAGTTTGTTAGTCCTTTGTATGCAGCTCATGAAAATGAGGAAAGAAGAGGGCAAAAAGACTGAATTCTTTCTGCTGTTTCAAGTGTCAAGAACCCTTTTGAAAATGTCTAAGTGCCTCCTTATGTTTCCTTACAGGTAGTACGCCTGTCAGAAGCAGTCGCTGCCCATCCTGTGGTGGCAGGAATTCAGCTGCAGAAGCATACATGTCTTTGTCCTCTATGAAATGTTAAAGAGCAGCTCTAATTTTACATCATCAACATGACTGATATCTCATGTATCATTTATAGTATGTCCTTTTACATCTGGTGTCTTCATTTACTCTTACTGACAGACTTCCATGTTCAACATAGTGTTGGGCTTTGACTTACTATGACCACAGTAAAATACTTCAAGGGTGCTGCTGTTTTCTTTCCTCAAAATAATGTCTACTTTTTCCAGATTATTCCAGTCATCTTCTTTTGAAATACCTTCAAAATTCAGATGCCCAAGGACTCCTTGAGTAAGTAAACTACTAGAGTGACTATCTCTATTGATAGAAGTGGTCTGTCTGTGTATGACTAAGTTAAAAGCAGCAAAGATGAGTCAAAGATACAAATGACAATCTCACTGAGGCATTGGAATTCTGCAGAAATTTTAAAAACAGCTGCTTAAAACTTTCTGTGCCATTCAAAGGTGGTAAAACAAACCCAAAATTAAGGTTCCTATATTGCATTGGGCTTGGATGGAGTTTTCTAACAGCCCATGTGGGGCTGTGTTTCAGATCTGTGACCAAAACAGCATTGATCACACACCAGTGTTGTACTATTGATGAACAGTGCTTGCACAGCATCAACATCTTCTTTGTTTCTGTTCTGTGGGCAAGATGTTGGGATTTGACACAGCTGGGACAACTGAACCAAAGAGGCCAAAGAGATAATCCGTATCATACAACATCCTGCTTGACAATAAAACTGCAGGAGGTGGAGAGGAGCTTTGCCTAAAATAGCTGTTGCTTGGAGACTGACTGGGCATCAGTCTACTGTTGGGAGGTGGTTAATGACAGCCTTTGCATCACTTTTTATTTTCTTTTATTTCCCCTTCATTTATTAAATGGTCTTCATCTCAGCCCTTGAGGTTTTATTGCTTTTGCCCTTCTGATTCTGTTCCCTGTCCCTCAACTCAGCACAGTCCCCAAAAGGTTACTTAGACTATGAGTGACTTATCCAAAACCTTTTTTTGAAACAAAATTGAAAAAGACCCTACTTCATTAAAAAGGTTGGGAAAAAGGCCAACAGAGGAACACTGGAGTGAGTACAGAAAATTTTTTCCATCTGTTCTTGGTGTTGGTGGTCTTGTCAGAAACTGTTGCAATCTGCCTTCTGTAGTACTGGACAACAGCATTTTGGTCTGATGGTGGCATGCCTATTCCAACTGCTAATCTTGACAAGCAATATAATGAGGCAGGTGTTTATAATTATTTACTGTCTATAGGTGACATACATAGCATTTTCCTACTATCTGTTTTAGGAAACTATGCATGTGGCTCAAGTCAAGCCAAGATTATGCTGACCAGAAATAAAACAAGGGTATTTCTACATTAGCACATATTTTAGAGAAAAATGACTAGACCTGCACAGCAAACCATTTAGAGCTGACATTCACATTACACAAATTTAGGGTGTTTAACTTTGGATTAACCCTGGATTGTTCCTGTGGACTGGAAGGGTGTAGCAGGTGAGGCATATTAGGAGCGCCTCAAGACAGTAGGTTTTGGTTAAGTCTTTTCCAAAAGAGAGCTCATGGTCATGCTCTGGAACCACTCCATGAAATGCACGAGTGTGTTGTACAGAGATATGACTGTGAAATTCACTCTACAAGCATACACTTGGTCCCAGATGAAGTTACAAGACACCTATACTGTTAATGTGTAGACAGGCAGTTTCCAGAAATTACGTTGGTCTTTCATGAAGCCACAACTAATACTGACTCCTTTCATTAAAATTTGAATTAAGGCTTACAAAACATAAGGCATAATGTATTCCAATTAATTCTGAGAATTTTTGAAGACCTATGGTACCAAGTAAGTAGCTTTTTTTGTGTGGGGCAGGATCTGCCTTTTTACTTTATTGTTACAAAGAACCTGGCTTTCTGCCGTCTGACATACAGGAGATACTACTTTCAAGAAGACTAAAAAGTCTGGCCAAGTTTACCAAAGTAATTTTCATTTAATTATCTCTTGTTGCATTTTTGGTGTGTCCCTTGTTGAGGAAAGGGGTGCTGGAAAGCAATAAACAAACCTTTCATCCAGGTGAAGGTGCTGCAGGAAGCAGACCAGAACACAGCTGTTATAACTGATGTCCCAAGGTACCTGAGGGAGCCAAGCTGGCTTGGATCTGGTCAGAATATTTGGCTTGTTCAGTGAGTTCCCATGCTGTGGCAGATTCCTTTAATCTCAGCATTGAGCTATGCAGTCAACAGGCATTATTAGTCCTTGCCTTCGACTCCTAAAATAGGACTGATACAGTCTGACTGGCTGCTCGGTTCCCCTGTGTCCTGGTTTCAGATGGGATAGAGTTAATTTTCTTCTCAGTAGCTGGGGCAGTGCTGTGGTTTGAGTTTGGTGTGAGAACAATGTTGACAGCACACTGATGGTTTTTAGCTGTTGCTGGGTGATGTTTGTACTAAGTCAAGGACTTTTCAGTTTCTCAGTCCCTGCCATCCAGAGGGCTGGAGGGGCATGGGAAACTGGGATGGGACACAGCCAGGGCAGCTCACCTGAACCAGCCAGAGAGGTGTTCCAGACCATCTGACATCATGCTGAGTATATAAGCTGGAGGAATAAGAAGGAAGGAGGGGACATCTGGCTTTACAGCATTGTCTTCCTGAGATACAGTTATGTGACAGAGCCCTGCTTCCCTGGGGATGGCCGAACACCTGCCTGCCCATGGGGAGCGGTGAATGGATTCCTTGCTTTGCTTTGCTTGCGTGTGTGGCTTTTGCTTTACCTGATAAAACCCCTGAGGTTTAAATTCCTTTCTGATTCTGTGAACAAGTGGCTGCTTGGTGCTTGGTTGCTGACCAGGGTCTAACCACAACGCCCTAATGATTATTGACTGCATTAAGTGCATGCTTTGACTAATGATATAATTTGGAATAACAATGTCCAAACCCAGAAGTGACTGCTAGATGATCCAGCTGGAACTGCTTCTAACTAGCTGGGCATGTCTTCCTTTAATCCACTGAGTTTTACTTCCGTTAGATGAAACAGTTGTGGCCATTTGGAGACTTAGTTGTGAACTACTGACAGAGCATATAATATTGCCAAAATCCAGAAAGTGCACAGGAATTTTCTTTTCTTCTTTTTTCTTTTTTTTTTTCTTTCTTTTTTTTCTCCCCCCCCCCTTTCCTTGTGTAGAATCTCTGAGAAACAGTGTAAATAAAGAATTGATAAAGATGCCTTCTTGATGCTTCTCCATATTTATTTTTTCCCCCAGCTACCAGTGAATGAGAAGTAATGCTGGAGTGCATGGCACTATCCCAGAGTTCCTAGGGAAAATACCATAGGTTAGGTATAAAGAAATTCGGTCACCAAGTTCCGTTTGTGATACCACCAATTCAATGGCAGCAACAGTGCATTTGTCCAGTAAAATAATACTCTGAACAGGGTTTGAAGGAAAGAAGGGTTTTCTTCATGTCTGTACAAGAACAGGTAGATTTTTTTGCCCTCTGCAAATGACAAGGCAACTAGAGGAAATCTTGGAGTCTTTCACAGTGGCACCAGGCTTTGTAGATGTGGGTGTCCATGTAGGACTGGCAGATACAACAGAGGACCTAGAGAAGACCCATGTCCTCCTACACAGAACTGCAGCCTGGGTGGGATATATCACCCTCCTGAGATGGCAGAAGGGTTTTGCAGAACTGTGTTATTCTCCCTTTTGCAGATTCAGAAATGGTGCACTCCAGCCTCAGCACCTGCTTATGTTTGTGTATTTTCAGCGCGCCTAGTCTCATAGGTATGAATTATTTCTGTGTGCTGTTCTTTTAACAGTAACAATGGAGTTTTTCCATTTTACACATGGCAGAGGAGGTTAATGATCTGGACTCTCACAAGCACTGTATCATATCGTTCATTAAATCTATGATGGTATTTTTAATAATGGAAGAGACAAAAGCTTGTCTCTCTTCTCTCATGCTCCAAGCTGCTCTGCACCTTTTCATATCTACTGACCTCAGTAGAAGCTAAGGATGGTAAATGTCAGGTAGAAATTAGGTTGGCAGATCACTGGTGTGTTTCATATAAGATCCTACTTCTAAAATTAGCTACATTTCAAGGAAGAATTAAGGTGATATCTAAAAAGTTCCTGTCTGGCAAGTGAGGACATGTTGGGCTTAATCTTCTCAGATAATACTTGACTTTACACCTGTGGACATGCCACTTCATTCTTTTGTGTCTTTATTTGCTCTGCCATTTAGCTCCCTTAATTGATGCAGTCAAATGAACTGCAGCATAAAACCTGTGTATTCAGGACAATGGGCCTTAGAGTTGCTGCTATCCCCCCAAAAAACTTGCATAGCTACAGAGGCCAGCATTTAGTAACCACTTTTAACATTTCTGGCAGGACAAAATTGTTGTAGTGTGGATATCTGGATAATTTTTTGGTTTTATGATCAAATAAAACTACTGAAGACATGCATAAGTATTGCCTAATTTTTATTTTGGTGGCACTTCTAATTACTTCTTCAACTACAGAAACAGAAAGCAACTGAGAAAATAGCTTTTGACAATTCTGTCGACTAATTTTTTTGGGTTCATCATAAATTTTATTTGTGAAATATAAAAGAAAAGCAAAACTCAAATAACATGCATTTTCACCAAAACGTTTTCTTTCAGTTTAAAACTTCAGGAATATAAAGAGAAAAGTCTTTCAAATATGTATCATTTCCCAACATATGGGAAGATGCTTATCTGAAAAATAATTATAATCTGGTATTTAATCCTAATTCTGGTATTTAAAGAAACCAATCTTGCACATCTATTTTTAACATTCTGTGGTTGGTTTGTTCATTTTCTTAAATTAAGTGTGTACTGAAAATACTTATAAAATAAGAACCCTTCCCCTCCCCTCTTGGTCCATATTTCCTTGAGAAAATTTGTGGTATTTCCATTTCTATACTTGCCCCTTAGCTTCTCATCGAGTGTTCACCTTTTTTTGGGGGAAAGGGCATCTTTTGTAATGGGCACAATTCAACCAGTATTTGTTTCGCTGGTTTGGTGTCTGTTACTGACCTGAAAAAACTGCATGAAAGCTGTTTGGGTTGAGGCAGTCTGGTACCTTACCCCATGTAGCCTCTTGGGACCACTGAAAATAAATGTTGGAGACTGAAATACATCAGTGTTGGCACTGGGGAGATGATTGATACAAGAATTGAAGTATTTGATGATCCACAGCTGTAACAGGTTTGCTCTGTGTTAAAGGCTGAAGAAATGGAGCAGCAGTTATTTCTGTAACAGGGCTTGTACTCTGGCTGCAGCAACACAGACACAGGATGCCTCTTAAAAACTTTTAAAAATGGGTAAGGTGTGCCACTGTAACCGGTGCTGCTGAGTTTGTTGAAACACAGTCCCTAAGACTGAAGAAAACCCAAAGCAATCGTTGTGAGAAAAGCATAAACTCTCAATGGGTGAAAGATCATAGCGGTTAGATTTTAGGTTGTCTCCTGACTCTGTTCTTCTCCCTGAGGAAGCTCTTACCTGGTGCCCTGTCGAAGGGCACTCATGGCCGTGAAGCCCAGGTGCTCTCCGTGAGCTCTGTGGGTCCCAAGCAGACCACAAGTCACGGTCCTGCTGAAGGGGGTGCCACGGGTTTAGGTGCTGCTGGGATCAAGACACAGAACAGGCACCTCCCTCAGCGAAGGAGGCAATGTCAGGGTGAGTATTTCCTTTTAGGAATTTGGGAGATTCTTTACAAAATACAGTGTGGAAAACAATATTGCAAGGTGACATTGTTTTAATAATTTATTTTTCATGGTAAAATAAATCACCTTACTTCTTTGGGAAGTGTTGGTCATGGAAAAACCAAATTCCTATAAAGCAGAATCAAATGTAGTTAAAACACTGAAAGAAGTGAAAGACATTAAAATCTCTTTTGTGAAAACCATGTTTTCTGGAAGAAATATCCAGTTATTTTTTGATAACAGTAGTGATGAAATCTGCTTTTCTAAATGAAGAGATTATATAAAAAAAAGGTTTTTAATTCTGAGCACAAGTTGTTTTTATTAGTGTGCTTTCTTGGCATGCTGATGAAAACAGTTCAAAAATATTATTGAAACTACAAAACCCATAATTGTTGTCTGGACTAACTTCATTATTAACTGTTGCTGATAAGTTTAAAGTGATCAAAATCCTGAAAATGTTTGAGATAAAACCTGAAGGTTTACTTTAAAAAGGAAGGGAGAAAAGGATTTTTAAGGGAAAATGGGTTTGTTTTGTTTTGGTTTATTTTCTTTTTTAAAGCAATACTGAATCCACCCCCAAAATGTGGTAGTATTCTTATTGATAGATTATCAGGAGTTAACATTTCTTGTATCTCTTGGTTTTCAACTCATTTATTAGCAGAAGGTTTAGGTCACCATTTCAAAGGACAGTACTGTATGGAGGTGTAGGTTAGTGAGCTGGCAGTTTTGTGGCATAAGAGTTACTTTTTCTACATCATCAGTAAGCTCAAGTGAACAGGTTATTCTATTCAAATTTATATCACAACTCACTTTGACATCTGACAAGCTTCAAAAGTAGACAACAGTTATGAAGTAAAAGCTGAAGTACACATTCATACGCAACAAGAATGAGACACTTAAAATGAGACTGCTAAAGGATTCTTGCTAACAAGAGTAGTCCCAATATACAAAAGAGTTTTAAATGGCTTCTCAGTATTGCCATTTATTTTAAATATGATTAAGAAAAAGGCCAAAAATAAATAAATCTATTTTGAAGAGAAAAAATATATTTGACAAATGCTACTAATTTTTGTTTTCATTTAAACATTTTAACTTAATACCTTGAGCAATTTTTATCACAAACTTGCTGCTGGTCTTTTTCTCAGGAAAACAAAATTTTAAAGACAAAAGCTCTGAATTTAGTGCATTAGTAAAACTTTGTAATTTATCTACTTTTCCCTTGTGATTCCATTCTTGAACAATTACACACTCTGTGGTTTTATGTTGGTTTGAAATGGGGAAAAGCCACAAAACTTAAAGAAAGTTAGTGTAACAACCTTTATCCAGCTTTACTCATTAGTTTTTACAAAGAGTTGCATGACTTGATTTCTGTGACCCAACCATTTAGGTAACAAACACTCACTTGCTGACTGCTGGTATAAACAGAAAAACTGGAGTACTGTAAATTTTGGTATTTGTTGTCAGGTGTTAGTATTTATTTTAACTATTTTAATCTGGTAGTCATATTGCAGGAGCATAAAGATGGCATAGTGAGACCAGATACATACGCTGACTAATAGCTGAACAGAATAACTCTCTGACGAATTTTATAGTGTGTTTTTTGGTTGGTTTTTTTTAATATAAACTATTTAGGAAATTAATTTTAATGAGAATGAAAGTCAAATGATTTGCTTTGAAATGACAAACATCTTTTTGTTTGGTGATAAGCCAATCTTGGAGGTCATAGATTTAGTCTCAGCTCTGGTTTTACATATCTTAGGTTTTCTGTAAAACTGCGAAAGATTCTTTTCTTTTTTTTGTTAATTAATCAATTATTCTCAGCATGTGCCACCGAATTTGCATTGGTATTTTTGTCACATATAAATCTGCAAAAATACAATGGTAAATCACATCTTCTGTATCCAGATAGCAGTAATGGAATTTTGCTACTTGAATTTTGCTGGACTGAAACAGCTTTACCTTGAGTTGCTTCTTGCATATTGTAATCAACAAAAGTGGGACCTTTTGTAAAGTAATTTGTTAATCTATATGATCAATAGTCTGCACCTTTCAGTACATAAAGAACTGTCAACTCCATGAATGGAATATGCTCTGTGCTTGTGAAATTGTAGCTTACAAACAGCTAACCAACATGATACTGCAAGAATGAGTAGTGTGTTGCTATTCTTCTTCCTCACTTTTATATTTTTTATATTTGTATTAGTACGTTTTTCAGCTTGCTTATTGCTGATGTTGCAAATACGCACTTTTCTAAGTTTGTGTCCCTGGATTTGGTATAAACACATGACATTTTGGAGTGGAGCAAGCAAGAAATGCTGGAGGGAAATGTCAGTTTTCTCACTGAAATATCTTGGTTCTACAATAGACTGCGATTGCCCAGAAACTGCTGAGTGCTCCATCGTTGCGTCACCTCTCCCGGATAACCAAATGCCAAAGAGGGGGATTTCTGTGGAGGATAGCTGGGGATGGATCAGCACTGGTGCCAAGCCGCATGCCTGTTGCCTCAACAACGTGGCCAGTGCTTGTTGCTTCAGGAAAAGAGGTAAGCAGCCTGCTCACCTGATGTCTTTATTCAGGCTTTGCACGCTCCCTCACTTCTTCCCATTTAACAGGGATGGTATAGATTCCAATGTTTGTGTCTGTTCCTTACAGTCATGTGTTAACAACATGGCAACAACAGTTGCTGGACTGTTGGCTGCAACGGTTTCTTCTGGCAGTGAGCTCTGCAGTCTAATTGCCCATGACACAAAACCAGTATTTTCTTTTGCAAGCCTTAAAGTTTACCCTGTAGTATTTCACTGATTTCAGTGAGTACCATGTCAGGAAGACCTCTGTCCAACTTCAGTATTCAATTTGATTATATTCTTCATCACACCCTCCCTCACTCTTTGTGGTTAAAATCTTGATCTCTCTCTTCTTTTTCCAAGACCTCTCTGTGTCTCCCATTTAAGATTATAGTTTTCCACTGAACAGCTACTTCTGCAATAGCTTTATTGCAGAACTCCTCACCCATATTTTTTCAAAATATTCATGACGATTTTAAGGTTTCAGATTGGAAGGACTTGTCAGGGTAGACCTTTAAAATGCATGGAAATGTAATATTTCTCTTGCTTTCTGTGTGTCATATTGCACACAAAATTCAATATATCATTACAAGCTCATCACTGCTGACTAATAAAGGGTATACCTTTGCATGGTATGGTAGCAGAGTGGTTTAGTCCCTGTAATTCTCTCTGTTTCTGGTGCCATATTTCCTCTATGTCTAAGAAAACATTCTGCCTAACGTAACCAACTTCTATTTTCCTTTCCTTCCTCAGCTTCAGTATTTCAGCTTAGTCCTCTGACATTATTTTCTCTGTATTTATCTCCTCTTCCCCTTCTGCTTTAATAAGCATAGTGCTGATTCAGGTTTATAATGCAAAAAACCAGAATATGTTTTTCCAAATAGTAAAGGAGTCCTCAGGCTTTTTAAGTATTTTTCCTGAATGGTAATCTAGCTGATTCACTAGCATGCCTGGAACTATGTTATAGCTAAATTAGAAAGTAAACAAATTAAGCTGTTACAGAAATATTAGAGTGGTATTTCTTCTCCAAGTTTTCTTATTTCTTTCAGAACTATGAGCAACCTGTATTTTGAATGAGGGAAGAAATTGCTGAAATTTCTGACAACTCTGCTTTTTATTAATAACTGAGTGCTTTAGACTCATTAGAGAAAAATCTGCTGCTTTTCTCAGATTCTTCTCTTAGGCCACTATGAAATTCCAAGGATTTCTGCTGTTTGAGGAGATCAATATGCCATTTGCAATTAGCACTCTTTTTGAGAGATATGATTACTTTCATGTTATGCTTGTAAAAAATTTTGAGCTGACAAGGATATTTTCAATGTATTTATTTATTTATTTATTTATTTGTGTATAGCTGTCTGAAGTTTGCTGGTAAAATGCTAATTGCAAAGATTTGGTAACAGGCAATTTGTATTCCATAAATTAGTTATTTTCACTGTATTATTAACACTCACTATGGGATATTTTGTAAAGCTAATTAGATGTCCTTGCTTAGTTGCAAAACTCTTTTAAAGGCATGTATTATTCCATATTCATTATTGTAGCTATATCACTCAATATAAAAGAAAATCCATGTCACCCACTTCTGTCATCTTTAGCTCAGAAAAAACTACTTCTGCTTTCTATTAGGCAACCGTGTAACCCAGCTTCAGGTACCTAAACCTTGTCTCCTTAAGCTTCACTTAAGTTTGGTAACAATAAAGAAGCTTCTGCTAAAGGAAATTCTGAAAAGAAGAGAATAGTCAAAGCTTTTCTCCATTGGCCATGAAGAAAACCTAGCAAAGCTGGTATTCTTCTATGTTAAGCATGTGCATTACACCTCTGAGATTAAGAACTGTGGTTACCATTTTACGGTCCCACAAAAATATATACAGAAAGGAAGGTCATCTCATGATCCATCTGATCAAAAACACAAACCAGCTAAAGCAACAGTCCCCTGATTTCAACGTGTGTTACAATTAACGTGAATCTTGTGCTTCCTTGGTGAATGCTAAATTGTAGTTAGGATCTGAACCTGTGCTGTTCATGGGGTAATGCAGCTTCTACATCACATTATAACGAAAGAAAAAGAAAATGTCCCTTTCAGAAGTATTGAAATGAGTAAGATGAGTCTCCTGTATATAGATGGTAGTTTGCAAATGCAGCTTAGTCTATTTGCAGTCAGCAGAAAGAATGAGTTCTAGTGTGCTCTGTAATTATACTAATTTACTTCCATGCCTAAATGAAGGTTGTGTAATTTCTCATAACTTTGGCTTGTGGAAAGGTTTTTTTCTGTTCAGTCTCATCAGAAAACAAAATTTATTTTCTGAATATTTTTTGATGGCATGTCTAATCTAAATATTAGATTTTTTTCTTAGATTTTATAGTTTGACATGGTTTTGATATCCAAGTCATTCTGCTGGATATTTAATTAGAAGACCTCTTAGAAGGCTATTTACATTTAATTCAGTGGTTAATATTTGGCATTCTCTCTGGTTTATGCCAGACTTAGAAGGCAATGTCTATGTTGTCTAGAATTAATTTAATTTGTAAGTAATATACTTAAATACTTAATTAATTTACTTGATAAGCCTCCCTGTCCCTTTTTATGACTTTGTTTTCAACTAAACTCATGAAATCTAGTAACAGTGAAAACATGCTCATCAGTATTAAAAGACTTTGAAAGTTGTATCAGTGCCTCAAGGTGGGTGTGACAGGTAACTTATCTTCTCTGTTGTGTCTGATGAAAGGTAATATGTCACATATGCTTCATAAAGTTTAACTGCTTGCAGAGAAAGTAGTAACGGTAAGCGTCAGTACAAAAACGAGTTATAGGCTTGAGTTGCTCCTATCTCTTAAAAAAGCTTATGGGGTATGATCCTGAGTTTACTGGTCCTTAGACCTGAGCTGGTATGGTCAGTGCTACGTTGCCGTATTCTCTCAGCCTTGTCAGGGTATTGCAGACTTGGTCTAAAAAGAAGCTATGCCATGCAAGTCAGTGTCCAGCCTTAACAGCCTGCACCAGCAGGAAGTAGAAACTGAGAGAAAAAAGTGAAGATGAAATTCAGGAAAACAGCTCCGTCAAAATGACAGAAAAAAAATGAACCTCAATACCTCAATCTTTCGCTCTCCCCCCCCCTGCCCCCCACTTCTTTAAGCAATAATATCCATGACAGCTACATTAATTATCTAAAAAAAAAAGATACTTTTTTTGTTTGTTTGTGTGGTTTTGTTTTTGGTTTTGGTTTTTTTTGTGGGTTACACACACACACAAGTTCTGTCCTGGCATATGATTGACAAGTTAACCTTGATAGAACTTGCTGGATTAGCTTTCCTTTCTTTGATACAAAGGCTGGTGGATTTTTTGCTGATCAGGCATGGCTGTTCTAAACAGCCTTCATGACAAACTTCTTTCCCCTTCAGCCATTTGCTGCAGGGCAGCACCCAGACTTTGTGAGAACAGAAAAGAGGATATTTGGAGAAAATTCTGAGTGCAGTTTCAGCCTTTTCATAGCAACCTTTTCTGTCTCACTCTTGCTTCTAGCTCTTTGCTGGCTCATACTGCTGGAAATACATTTTGAGCTTCATTGTCTAACAGAAGGGACAGCTTCTGTGTGGAGCTGGTGCACTGTGGATGCTTGCAAGGTTAACAGCACTTGTTTCAAAGGGATATCCAAATATGTTTTCATTCTGTCAAGGTATCTCTGAATTCATGGTACTTCCTTTGCTTGAAGTGCTATCAGCTGATAAATCCCTGGTCTCCTACCCAGCTCTCTTCCCTGCCACCTTCCCAGAGTCCCACAACACATTGACTTCCATGATGGATGAGTTCAGCTGCAGAACATCTGCAGAACATCTGCAGAACATTTTTTTGGAGAAAGGCTCAATGAAAGCAAGAAGTTTCAAATCGTTCTGGTTTATGTTCAGCCTTATTTTCAAAGGACAAATTGGTTTAGTTGCCAAGTGGTTGAAGCATCTCTGTTAGGAGGAAATAATGACTGTTAAATCCTAAGCCAGTTTAGAGTATCTGTTTTGATTATGTCTAGAAAGGAAAACAAAAGACTCAGGCAGCCTCACCACCAACAAAGGCGTTTTACCGGTGTAGGCATTTTTCCAATATGACAGAGTTGGGGCAAGCTTCTTCCCTCAGATCAGGCTGAGGGAAACACCTGAAAGCAAACGTGCCATCATTTTAGAGGAATCTATTACTCTCACTACCCCCAGATACGACAGGATACACAGCCACACACTGAACATGTCTTCCTTTTTGGTACCAGCACATTTTTAGAGACACTGTGCAACGTGTTTGTGAGAATGAGAAGGACAGAGGGGAAGTCACCTCTGTGGCAGATGATGCTCCTGTCCTGGCCCCTGAGCAGCTCAGTGTGATGGGGAGCCTGGGGGAAGCATCATCACAGTGTAGGCACTTACCAGGTATCAAGCAGATAAACATCACCTTCAAACATTTTGCAGGTGCCTAAAATCCAGGCAAGCTGTATGAAAATAATGGAAGTGTAGCTTTGTGTTTCATTTAATCTTGCTGTGGTTTTCTGCTCAGTTTGTTCAAGTCTGGTTAACAAAACCAAAAGGCAATCCTTCGTGCATCCTTGTTATTATTATTGTACAGCTGCTGGTTCATGAATGTAATCAGTGGAACTACCACACCTTGCCAGATTGAATGTAACAGATAGAGCAGGATTTTTTTTTTTTTTTTTTTTTGGGGGGGGGGGCAGGGCAGAAGCTGTGGGGTGGATGGGATTATAAATGCCCCTTTTTACTAAGTTAAATGTGAAAATTTTCTAAACCATTGGTTCTCCGGAGTGGAAGTGTTGGGGAATTTAATTGCATTTAATACCATATATAAATATTATTCTTATTTAGACAGGCAAACAGATAATTGACCTCATATTCTAGTTGTTAAACCATTGAATTTGTGTAGGAAAGCACATGTTCTAGATCCTTAATTCACAGGTTTTAAAATTTATTTATTTAATATTTTAATAGTAATGGGTTGTGGTGTAACCCGTTTACAGAGAGAGTCCCATGACATAATGCAGCAGGGCGTGAAGTCCTATCAATATTGCAGATGACACTAAGTAACGGAGGGCCAGTCGATGTGCAGGAGTGTAGGGCTACTGTTCAGAGGGATGGACGGGGTGGGGAAGGGGCCAACAGGGGCCCCATACAATGCAGGCAGGAGCAATAAGCCCTGGAAACGATGATGGGTGGGAATCAGAGAAAGCCCCTCTGCCTAGCTCCCTTCAGGCACTCAGGAATAAACATGTCCATGTGAATAATTACTCTGAAGATCCAGTTCTTGCAACAGACTTCCGTAGCATGGACCTCAGATGTTCCACAGCTGGCTGTCTAGAAAATAAGTGAGCCAGAAAAACCGAGAAGCTGAAGTACAACACACTTTGAATGTTTTTAAGGGATTCAGATGAAATCCAGTGAACAGCAACAAGATTCTCTGGAAAAAGAAAGAACAGCAAAACATGGAAGTGAAGAGCTGCTGTGGGAAGATTCTTTCATGTGGAAAGAACTTGTGACTCCCTCAATTAAGTGTATGTCCTGGTCACAAAAACTTATGTCCTGCATAAAAAGTTAGCAGGTGAATTCAGAGGTGGTTAGATTCTGCAAACACAGGTGGCAAATAGTCTTAAGGTTTTCCCATCACTGCAGTGGGAGCAGTGCAGGATGTGTTCTATCAAACAGTCTGGCAAAAGACTTCAGTGGCCTGGTGGGCTGTAGAGATAAGTATTTGCAACATGGAATCGCTCATTCAGCTCTGAGTTTGCTCTGTTACAGAGAGGGAGATGATCTCGTTTGGCAATTATTTTATGAAACATGGTGTAAACCACATACATTTTGGTTTTGAGCTGTGTCAAGGGAGTAATAGGAGTGCAGTATTTCAAGTCAAGTAGTGACCAACCACCTATCATGAGTTTACTTAGTCATATTAGCAGCAATTATTACGGAGCTTAGATCCTGAATGTGTCATTATCCCAGGAAAGAGTTTTCACTGCTCCCAGCATGTTGCTGCAGACTGTTTCAATCAGTTCAGTATCTTTTGACAAAAGAAAATAAAAAGAACAGGTCAGGAATTCAGAAAGACTTCTGACAGATCCTTGCTGCACTCCCAGAAGTATTTTAAGGGGCTGACTGTTTTCTATGAGAAAATATAGTGTGTTTAAGTCTACTATCTAAGAAAAATATAGATATAAAGTAAATATTAAAAAAAAATACATTTTTACTTCAAAACTACAGCTAGAGAATCTCACTTTTGTGTTAAAATTTCACTTCATGTTAAGAAGTTGTTATATCTTCAATTTATTCTCAAATTGTGACAAAACCCAATATGGGGTTGTTAAGAATCATCTTGAAAATAAATCTATGGCCCTCAATCTTTTTGAAAATATATATTGTATCTCTTCCTGTCCCTGCTTCACAGTGCCTAGCATCAGTGGGAAAAATGAAAAAATCAGCATTTAACTGTTCTGTGAAAAAGCTTTTTGTAAGGGATGCAGAAGGAAGTGCTTTCTGTTCAGCTAAATATGGGAATCTTGAACATGTACAAATAAATGACCAAATTAATTCTGAGATGTACTTATAAGTTTCATGAAGGGAATACATTTCTATTATGTGTTGACAGCAGTTTATTTGTTGATAATGCATTCAAAAGATTTGAGGGACAATTGGCTGCATTGACTGCAAAGGAAAAATTTATTACCTGTATCACCGTACGGGGAGGACTGTAGGTAGTCCACATACTGACACTTTGAATGGGCTTAGTAGATTCAGTCTTTTTAAACTGTTACTAATAGAAATTTAGATTCCAACTGTGTGAAATTAATTGATCAGCTTTCTCACTGCAATATCCAAGCTTTGTGCTGATTGAATAATGGGTTTTTTTGTTAAAATTCAATCTTCACCAAGGATTTTTAGCAAATAAAGACTAAATGAGCTAGCATATAGGCAGAAGGGGGATATTTTATCTGCAAGGGTGGGGAGTGGGGGGAGTGGTACAAGAAAATAATCTCCGGAAATCCAGTGTTTACTGCCCTCGAGATTAAATCAGTTCTCAGATTATGTTGAGAACATACTGTCGCTACTAAAGCATCCACAGTTTCACCTTCTCCATGCAGCCCGGCAGCTGCACGAGCAAGGCAGCCTCACTGCAGGCAGCATCGGTTCATGCTGGACAATGGGTGAGTCTGTCTCATGCCCAACCAACGCAACACTTACTGGAGTGCAGAGACTGCAGCTACACTGTGGCACGACAGGCTGGCATCCGCGCAAAACATCCCCGCTCAGTGGAAAATGTTCCCACAGAGTGCTGGCCTAGCATGGTCATGATCTTTTGAAGATTAAGTTGAAATCTCTCCAGGAACGATACTGCAGCAGCTCAGACTGGCCAGCCAAGGGATGTCTTGCACCATCCTCTGTGGCCCAACCCTTTCAAGAGCTCATGCTCTCAGATGCTTTCAGCAGTTCCTACATTGCACTGATGAACCTCCATTTGCTCCCAGAGCGCATGCTGCCAAAAAGCTCTCTTTCACTCTGCGTTTTGAATCGAGATCATGATGGCCACACTGATTCACGATATTTTAGTTGCTAATATCAACTTCTTAATCTGCCTTGGATATGGCAGAACAAGGAGATACAGCTACGGGATCAGGATGTAATTTCAAAATTAGGCTTTACGCCAGAAATACAGGAAGAAGAGATCACTGAACTGTGCAGTGTTAAACACGTTGATCTGAGCTCTTTACTATTTATCTGCTAAATATCACCTTACATACACTTCTGATTAAAACAGATCATATGCTCAACTGTAGCAAACTAGTTTGATCTGAATTAACTTAATGAAAGGAGAAACTTCTTTTTCCTTCGGTAAAGAAATATGATGTTCCAATACATTAGAAGTCTGCTTCCTTAATGCTATTCCTGGCTGACACATTACCGCAGTGTATGAGGGTGGTTTTGGCAAGGGGGGTGGTGGTTATGCACTGTTGCTATATGAAAGCTACACTGTTTTTTCAGCCTGCCACTGTGACATGCATTCAGTATACATTTTCCACACCAGAAAGCCAGTCATTCTGGTGCATTAACATGACTTGGGTTTCTACTATATATATATATGTATACACTATATATATATATATAAAACAAAGTCAGTTTTATCTTCCTCCTTCTGAAATTTCCTTTCTTTCAACTTTGTGAACTCTTTGTCCCATCTCTGTGGGAATACTTTCCACCAGTAATTTATACACATGCATGTCTTTAGCTTACACTGATTTGGGTTTTTTTTTGCTTTTCCATTATGTTTTAGGCAAAACATAGAAGGTTCTAAGTGAAATATTTTGGAGTTTAGAGCTCTTGATATATTCATTCTTACTCTTTATTATGTTCTTCCAGTTTTATGATGGCAATATATTGTCTTCTTCAAAATGATGTTGAGAATGAACAAACAGAACCTAACATTTGAAGGAATATAAACTATGACCCATTACCTCTGCCTAAAGTAGTACATCTCAGCCATGTCATGCAGGAGTAGCCAAGTAACACTCCCCCACCCCCTCACACCCCACACACCCCCCACCACCCCCCAACCACATCCTTGCCTTATCCAGGTCCTGGAGCTATACTTGTCTTCAGCACAGGCCTGTTTTCATCTGACCTCATGTTACATTTTGGCAGTCTACTTATGTAATTATGTTTTCAGCTGTAATTTTTTCTTTCCTTTAAACAATGTTCACACTTTCTTTTCTGTTTCTAGTATTCTTAGTTGTCTTTGTCTGATCAAAGGTTAATCAGACATCCCAATTTCTCCTCAGTTCCTTCATTTTAAAGCAAAATAAAGCTGAAAAAAATAGACACACAGTTTTCAAGGTACCTTGCCAGTTTCTTGGGTGTCTCATGTATGTCTGCATAACTTAAAGGCATCTTTTCCTTTTTTCCCTCCCACTTATAAGAAGGTCTTTACTAAATTGGTTTCCTACCTCCACATATCCATCAGGAAACTGAGATGGGAAACAAATTTTTAAATTTGTTATGACAAAAGATTTTATTTTTATTGGGTACATTAGATCATTTTGAAGCTGTTACAGAATTTGTGGTAACAAAAAATATATTAGAAACAGTCATTTTTTTAAAAATACTCTGTGACAATGTTTCCATTCACCTTGTTTAAGAAAGGAGAATTAGCTAAACAAATGAAACAATCTCAAGGCATAACTGTTTTGTTTGTTCAGAAACAAAATACTAACAAAATGGTTCAACTCTCATTTTCATTTTATGGAACAAACAGGAGACCCTCTGGGGATAAGCCTGTTTATTTTGTTAGTTCATTTGACTAGTGAACAGCTTACCCTTGCTTCTCGAGGCATTAGCAGATGCTGTTTGTTGGACTGCCATTGCAATACAGCTGGTAGGTTCTTCTCCTCGATGACCAAACTCTAATTTTCTTAGCCTTCCTTTTATGAAGTTAAAGGAGGACCAAGAAGCTGGTTTCCCTATGGACTGTGCTGATTATGAGCTGGTTTGTGAGCATGTGCAAAGGGTACATGTATGTTATAAAACATGATGCTTTACAGCAGCTTGAATGCCCATGGACCCAACAGCTAAGGAAACTATGCTAAACCACAAGTTAGTGTTTAAGCTACATTTTACTTAAAACTACAATTTAGTTTACCACTTGTATCTCACGTATAATATTGTAATTCCAGTTTTGTTGTTTCTGTGAAGTTACCCAAAGATTGCATTAACTAAGGGGGAAGACATTATATTCGTATTGATCTTGAAATAATTTATCCTGGGATTCAACCCTGGTTTGCTTTAAACAGGAATCTAGAACTGAGAGTGCCTGAAGGAAAACTAAAGGGGTTTCATAAGCCAGGTTCATAATGACTTTCCTGCAAGATCTCTATCTGCTTCTCTTTTCTGACTGCCCTAAGGACAACACAAGTGGTCTAATGCACCCAGCAACTTCCCCATAAAATTTAGCTGTTTATGTTGGGGCCTAAGCTAACTTTTCACAGGTGGATGAGTAGAAGAACTTCTTCCTCATATTTGGAGCAGGAAATTCTGCCAGCCCGTGGAATAGAGACTATTCCTTGCCATCTGTCCAGCACACAGTCTTCTTTTCTTTTTTTCCCAAAACATTTTGTTAGTCATTTGATGCTCTTTCCCTTGTTTAAGCTGCCACCAGAGAAAAGCATGGAAGCCCAGAAGTCCTTCTCAACAACGAATAACCTGGAAGACTAAAGTGTGCACTGGGAAAGCAGACAGAGCCTGAGATACAGCAGCAGCATCCTGTGACCGCTTCAGCATCCACCTGCCTGCCTGCAGTTAAAGGGCAAAACCATTCATAAGGACTGTTGTCAAACAAGCCAAAAGAATTCGTACAGATTAAGCCTACTTGCGGTACAATGCAGTCTTCATGTCAAAGAGGGAACAAAGGTACTAGTAATATATAAAATCCATGAACTATATAGGGATTTCTTTGGGGTTTAATTTGTAATGTACTCTCACCTACCAAAAGGACTTTTCTCTCTCACCTATCTGTTGATCTAAAGTTGGACATATTTCTCCGAGAGAAACTTCATGCTGACAGAGCAAACGGTAGGAAGAGAAACTCTATCGTGGTTGCCCATGTTCACAAACACACAAGAGAGATGGGTTTGCAGAAGGAACCTCTTTGTCATCTCAGTAAGTCACCGGGCACGGTCGTGTGGCACCAGCCCCGTGAGGCTGAGGCTGTTTCTCATTCTGCCGTTATCACAGGGCAACTGGGCCACCGCTCTTGGGAAAATGCAAACACTCAGGTGATTTCTGGCGCGAGTACAGTACTCACCATGTCAGTTCATTTCCCATCTCTAGCCCTGAGTCTCTTGATGTCTCCTGCTCTGGTCACTGGGAGTGCTCATCACCATCAAGTCATGGATCACCTCATCAGGGCTCTCTCTTACAGGGGACAGTGCCCAGAAGGGTTCCTTTTTCTCCAGCCTTCCTCTTCAGCAGTAATTACACAGCAAATGCTTGAAGGGTCTAAGGCTGAAAATCACTGCTTCACGTCTCAACAATACGGGTGATTTATAACTTTCATTACATTTAATGGAAAGACCAAAACATTTGCATTTTAATTATCCTTCTTTACTCACTCCAAATGGTATCAGTTAGCTTCTGCATATAAATTCTGCAGAATGATTGTCTTAATAACCTCAAAAAAGTCTATAGAGAAAAACAGGACCAATTCCTCTCTCCGAAAAATTGTTTTCACACCACCTTTAGCTTTCAAGTGTATGACCAGCAGAAAAAAGAAGAAAGAAGAAAAAAAAAGAAAACAAAAAAGAAAAAAAAAAGCGCTTCTGTAGAACTGTGTGCTTTCTTACAGGAACAATCTTACTCGTTCTGCAACATGTGATTCCACCATGTCCTTGTGAGCTACGGTGTGATCTACAGTGACTAGTGGTGTTTAATGTTATTATTCACCAATTAAGTGTTGAATAATGTCACTTAAATTCATTCCTTGACAGTTCCCTTCTAGGGCTTATATCATCCTATAAATACACAAATACAGCCATTGACAAAACTCTAATGGAAAGCATTTTGATACCTTTTTTCAGTCTAATTAGGAATCTGAGAACGCACCTCTAGAATAAGGTTCAGGTTTTGTCTCCCCACTATCTGCCATAGATTTTTAGTCTTTAAAATACCTATGATGATAGTTGTTACATTTGCAGCATGCTCAACAGAATCAACATAAATAATCATTTCATGCTTAAAGCTTTCAGGTAACTTTCCCGAAAATGAACTGTGAATGTGAGTGCAAGACAGGACCCTGGGTCTCTAAGAAGAATGAAAGAAAAGGTGAATTACTAAAGAGATCAAACTGTAATAGAGGAATAATGTGGATCAACAATTAGTTCACTAGTTAAAAATGGCTTTTCAGGGCTCTTCATTATTAAATTGTTTATGATAAAGTTTCAGAAACTGAGATTTTTGGTGACTAACTGTGGTGGATGGATGAGTGGACATTTGCCTTAAACATTTCTTGGTACAAAAAGGTGCAAGCTTTGCTGACTCAGGCATGTAGCAGGAGTTATAACTACAAGAAAGAACGAGACACTGGTTTGCAACCCTGCAGAGACAGGACTGAGATGGTATTTTTTCCACCCTCACATCCCATGGTTTTGGTGCCTGTAAACAGCTAACTGCACGTGTGCAAGGGTACAGGGTCATTGACCCTGGGAACAGTCTCGTCTGATGTGACCTTGAAATAGTCTGATGCGACCCCAAAATAGTCCTCCTATGACCACCCAGCATATACTGAACCTGTGCAGAACCAGACCGCTCGTACCCTCAGCTAGTGTCATACCCACCATGCATATACATGAAGTTTCTTGGAACTGGGCAGAGATTTTGGGACCTGGGCTGTGTAAAAATGGTACCAGCAAAAGCTCGGGTGGGAGCCCCACCACCAAGATACCCAGAGTGAAAAGGACTAGGAGGAAGCCACTGGATCCCAATTATTGCAGGTGACAATACCTCTTTATGTCTCTATCTCTCTATATATATTTATGTCTCACTCTCCTCCCCTTTCTTCTTAGAAATGTGTGGCACCAGACTTGCTTATCCAGGTAAATTATCTGGTTAATTGATTGCCATTGAGTTATTGTGTCTACCCACATGCCTTGTAGTGTGTTTTAACAAATCATAAAATTGGTTGGCTGGTGTTGTTTCACCTTAATTCAGCCCAAGGGGGTCACAAACTTGGTTGTTAGTTCCAAGGGGAGGGAGATCATCCTGAATGGCTCCTCTTGGGTCCCAACACTAATATCATCAAAATATGACAAAAACGTCAAGTGTAAAATGCTTTAACATGTCAGAGAATTCAGGGGGCTGAGTGTTTTTCTGGGCTTTGTTTTTGTTTTTTAGAGAAGAGTCACATTGATAAATTGTTTGCTGCCACATAGCAGATAACAAAGTTGCTGGATAAAGTGGTGTGTTTCTGCTGAATATTTTATGTCCGGGGTACCATTCATAAACAATTTACACGCTGCAGTGTGGATCAGTAGGGGGATCATGGGGTGCAGCTCTGGCTGTGCTGCTGTGCAACCCCACACTGACCAACACAACAAATGTGTCTCCAGCACAAGGGGACACATGGCTGACATGTGAGACCTGAGCTGAAGTGACAAAGAGGGCAGAGGAGGAACTGGCCCATTCAGTGCGTTTTGCTGGTGCTGACCACTCCCAACACTGCTAATTAACAGACTGCTAATTGGTTCAGCGGTGGGGAGCAGGTGGCTTGGCAGCAGCACATGCCACAGTGTTTCTGACGCCTGCTCATCTCTGCACTTTGCTCAGGGAGCTCATGCTCCTCACTCCTGCAGACATCTCCAGTGCTGTCCCTGCAGCAGTGGGCTATGTGCCACACCAGGAGCCCTTGAGTTCCCCCATAACTTTTTACCCTCCTTTGCCTTTTCCTTTGTCAATGTATGCATTTCTCAAAAATATATGAACTCTTTTTCAGCCTACCAGCACAACTAGGAGCCATCAGAGTAACAGTGATATCAGAGGTAAGTAAGAGACTGGAATACATGATATGGTCTCCAACATTGAAACTGGACTTCATGCAACACGGCAGGCTGTTGAACAGGAGAGGTGAATAAAGTCACCAACAATGGTGAAAAGGCAGAGGTTCTCCACACCTTCTTCACCTCTGTCTTTACCAGCACTGTTGGGCCTCAGGCCTTGGCAACAAAAATCCAAGTTGATACAAGCACAGACCCACCGTCAGTGAAGGGAGGGTTGGTATGTGAATTATTACAGGAGCTTGATCTCCGCAGATCGGTGGGCCCTGACAACATCTACCCAAGGATGTTAAAAGAGCTGACTGGGGTTGCTGTGAGGCCATTTTCCATAATCTTCAAAAAGTCATGAACGGGATATCCAGTAAGTCTGGAAGAAGGCTAATGTCACCCCCATCTACATGAAGGGCTTAAAGAAGGATCCAGGAAATTATGGGCACATCTGTCTTACTTCAGTCCCTGGGAAAGTTATGGAACAAATCGTCCTAGGGCCCATCACAAGTCAAATGAAGTACATGATTGGGAAAATCCAGCATGGATTCACCAAAGACAAATCGTGCTTGACAGACCTGATCACCTTCTACAGTGAAGTAACCGGCTCAGTTCATGTGGGGCCTGCGGTCGACATTGTCTATCTGGATTTCTCTAAGGCTTTTGATGCAGTTTCCCACAGCCTTCTCCTAGAGAAACTGAGGTGTGATGGTCTAGACAAGTGGTCTGTGCGGTGGGTGGGGAATGGGCTGACAGGCCATGCCCAGAGGTTGGTGGTAAATCGTGTCTTTTCATACTGAGAACCTGTCACGAGTGGGATCCCCCAGGGATTGATATTGGGCACAGCGCTGTTTAATATCCTCATAAGTGATCTGCGTGATGGGATCAAGTGTACTCTGATGAAGCTTGCCCATGATACCAAACTGAGTGGGGAAGTGGATGCTTTGAAAGGGAGAGCTACCCTGCAGGAAGACTTGGGCAGGCTGGAAGAGTGGGCTAACAGGAACCTTAGGAAAAGCAACAAAGGCAAGTATAAGGTCTTGTACCTGGGAAAACAGAATCCAGGAGTGCAGCAGAGGCTGGGATCTACCTGGCTGGAAAGGACCTCTGTGGAAAGGGACCTGGTGGTCCTGGGGGACAACAAGCTCAATATGAGTGAACAGTGCACTGCTATGGCAAAGCAAGCCAACAGGATGCTGGGCTGCATCAACATGGCATCACCAGCAGAGACAAAGAAGTCATTATCCCACTCTGCTTAGCACTTGTCAGGCCACACCAGGAATACTGTGTTCAGGTTAGGTTCCATTATAAAGAAAAGGTGTGGACAGGTTGGAGAGGGTCCAGAGAAGGGCCAGAAAGATGATCAAAGGACTGGGAAGCCTGCCATGTCAGGAAAGGCTGTGAGAACTGGGTTTGTTCAGCCTTGACAAAAGAAGACTTAGGGGACACCTTATCACCATGTTCCATTATTTAAAAGGTGGCTACAAAGACGATGAAGACTCCCTTTTTCCAAGGAGTCACATGGAAAAGATGGCGGGTAGTGGGTACAACTTACTTCTGGAGAAATTCTGATTGGACACAAGAGGAAAATTTTTCACACTGAGAACAATCAGCCATTGGAATAATTACCCCAGGGAAATGATGGATTCCCCAACGCTGGATACTTTTAATATTCAGCTGGACAGGGTGCTGGGCCATCTTATCTAGACCAACTAGAAAAGCTGGACCAGATGATCCTTGAGGTCCCTTCCAACCTGGTATTATATAGACTATGATTCTGTGTTACTGTGAGACTTGTTTCTGATGTCTACCATTGGTGGAGGCAATGAAGGAAGATACTTATTTTTGGTCTCCTCTCAAATCTGATCTTCCCGATTCCCAGGAAGATCTGTGTGTGTTGCCTCATAACCATTAGAAAGCTAAATACCTGGTACATGCCCAGTGCTCTCTTTATTACCAGAAGGGACAAGAGGCACATTCCTAGAGGCATTCATCTGGTTTTAAGGTAAGTTGGATCATACATAGATAATACCCATATGTTCCTCTGAAAATGGAAGCCGCTAAACCTCAGGATGAAAGAACACCTTCATAGATAACATAGGAGTATATGTTGGAGTCATTAGAGCTGACATGTAAGATGCATATGAAAACCTGAATTCTACTTCTATTCTTTAATGCAGTGAGTAAAAGCAAGGAATCTGCTCTAGTGGGAACAAGCTTCTCACTCTGTGAGCCCTGTGTGTACTGCTGTCAGACCCTGAACATCCATTACTACCAACAGCCACAGAGTGACAGCCTTCATTGCTGATCCATTCTTTTTATTCTGAAGGTGAAATGGAAGATATGCCACAGAAAAATGAGAAGTGGATCCTGTGTGGCTACTGAGACAGAAAACTAATCAAGCATAAGATCAGTCTAAGAGTTTCATTGTTAATAGGTAGGACAGGACTCTGCAGAGACTGAGAGCACTAAGAAGGAAACAGGGCTCAGAAGGTGTTGGCCACTGTATGACGTGTGCTTGTTCTGTGATACGATTTCCTATCTCTGTTTATAGATCTATAACTGGTAATGACAAGGGAGTCCCAGAAGGCCCTGCTGAGAGGAGCATCTAAGAAGTGTCTCCACTTGCGCCTTTGGGACAGCTACCATCTTGGTGGACACAATGTGGGCTGAACCAGAACACCCTTGTCACTTAAAGTAAATAAATATATAAGAACAGGGTATCTGTGGTTTCAGCTAAGCAAAGAAAAATGCCTGCTGAGAGTCCAAGAGTCACACATCATCTGTGGAGCAGGTTTGTCATATGCGTTATTGGGAAAGAAACATGTCAAAGACTTGCATGTCAACGTCACTTCAGCCCAACCTTTGCTGCTGCTGTTCTCCTTGGGATTTACTGGCTGAGCAAAAGGACAAGCTCTAAGAACTGTACCTCATGCATATTTTAAAACCCTTTTTCAAGTCCCTGGTCGATGGAAGAAAAATCTGGATTTAAGAATACACCTGTGTAGGTTTTGAACATCACTATGAGGTGATGAGGAGAAAAAACGAAACAACAAAAGAATAAACGTTAGGGAAAGGCTCAGATTTGAATACTGATAGAGACACACTTAAGCACACCTAGCCTGGTGTAGGTGAAATATTTGCCCAGAAGTAACATTTCATGGTTTTCATTTCCTATTGCTTTGGCTGGAGCCTGAGTCTCACATACTTACAAGGCAAATATACAAATTGATTCCCTAATTGTCCTGATACCTTTGTATATTTGTCTATAACTAAGAGAATAAAACTGACAGATGATCTTCTCTGGGTCTGAGCTGTTTTAGTCTAGCACCACAATATCCTACCAGAGCAGTGAAACCTGAGTCTACCCCATAAACCCACAGAGCTTTTCCCATCCTGATCACCATCCAAGGAAAATGTCCCACCCAGATTTCTTGGCTCTCTTTCCCTGCCATGGGAGGTGTGCCATCCAATTCCTTCTGAGTTTTGTTTTCAGGGAAATCCAGTCTGTGGTGTGCATTGGCAGGTGTGCTGGGGATCACATTTCTTCTTGAGTAAAGCATTGGTTTTCATGCTATCCATGCCACTTCAGCCTGGCTAAAATGCGATAGTAGCACTTCCATTTCTCCTGAGACTACTTCATAGGTCCTCAGAGCGAAGATAACTTGTGCACAGCAGTGGCCCATATCAGACATTCTTGAATGGCTCCGAGGGGACAGTTGTACAGAGTGATGTACACCCACATAACTAAGACTCTCCTCTTGCACATGAAGTGTGTTTATGTGTAAAACTGTTCAGAACAGCTGTAGCAATTCAGATTCACAACCTATCTCAATGTCAAGTAAAACCAAGTCATTCTGTATATTTTCTCATATGCTTTCTTGTATAAAATGTAACATGTTTCAGACCTTTTTAATAGACAGCTAATGTAATGTTATCTTTGCAATACTACTGTTGAAAAACTATTCCAAATTTATTGGTTCCCCATGATTTTAGTTTAGGTAGAAGGAATATATAAAATATATATATATTCAATGAATTTAAGTTTGAAACCTGTCTGGTTTACACCTCTAGGGCATTGTAAACAACAAGTTCACTTTTAAGAAGTCATGCTCTAGTTAGTCAGAAAATGTAAGACTAGGCTCTGAGCTAGTATAAATCATGGTAGACGTATACAAAGTGAACTATGCTGATTTACATCAGCTAATAGGTCTGACCTAGGATTTATATAACAGAATTACCTAACTCACTTTACTGTGAACTCATAGAAATTTCATAGAAATTCACCAAGTACTGTATCACCTCAAAGAGCAGAAAAGTGTCCAACAGTCTCACAGAGACGTTCTAAGATGTTCCTACAAGTTTAACACCATGTCACCTCTTTTGCAAAATGTACCCAGAAGTACCCATTCAACCCATTACTGAGCCTGCTGTGCTCAAGAAAGAATAATCACAAGACTCCCTACTGCAGACAAAAATAAGACAGCAGTGGTCAGTCCCATAGCAGCTGACTTGTCTAGACTGAGCAGAATTACCTGGACACAAAACAGTAAAAATATTCAGAGTTCTCCACCTCCTGTTGTGTCCTGTTGCTTGATCTCATTGCACACATGCAGTCACAGATGAATTTGTATTCACCTCAGCCGCCTAATTTGTTTTTCAGAATGAGATAAGAATAATACATTGAGAACATCAAGGATATAAAACCAGAGGAAAACACAGTTCTTACTCTAATCAAAGCAACAGCAATTTTATCATTTAGAGCACTTGTTGCCACAAACCCAGGCCTTCTAAAGGAGGTGGTAGGTTCATCAGGGTTAGAAACAGACAGTACTCTGAGCATGTGGTGAACAAAACAGGTTTTTATGAGCTACCAGTTCCTAGTTATTGATGCAATAGTTATATGTTCCCTTTGCCCAAGTTCCTGACTGACTTATCAGCTTTTTTTCCCAATCTGAAACAAAAAATGATTGAGTAAACAGTCTTCCACTCCACACCCCTTTTTCTACAACAGGCAATTCAGCTCTGCAGTTGTCCTACTTCTGTAATTTGACCTTGAAGCTTCAGTCTCTTGCATGCAACATGATGCAATGTTTGAGGACCAGTGTTTCCTGAATTGGTCCCGTTGTGCTGCCACTCCTACATGGAAACAGGAATTTTCAAAGACCCAGGAAGGATGAGGTAGAGAGGGAGCAATAATGTTTTTGTCTCACAGCATAGGTGTTTTTGCCTCTACAGCTGCTGTCAGCTGGTGACTGGATCAGGGTTGAGGGGGCTGCTATAGAATTTTGCATAGTTCTGCTCTAACTCTTCACTTGACATGATGGTTTCATGACTTGTTTCCTTATAGGCACCTTGAGCTCTGAGTTATACTAGAAAGGAGATTTCCCCATGGTGGGGGGGAAATCACTGGCTCCCCCGACCTTGACATGGATTTACAGAGTACTTGGCTCTGAAGGTCTTTATAATGGTGTTTGAAGGCAGTAATGGAAACTGTCACTTTTTGCAACATTTTGGAGTTATTTCCACCACACACACATACCCCTATTTTTTTTTCAATCATGAAAGGTAGATTATATTTGTCCCCATTTAATGTAGATCTCATAAATCACATAAAATGTTCTTTCAGGGAAACAAACATGTTGCTGCAAAGTCCAGTGAGTGGTCAGAATCGGAAAGATCACCCTTCATTATGAGGATTTTTCTCATTGCTCTTCACTAGGGTTAGTGAAATATATGCAGGCATTTCACAAAGTTTGTCTCTTTCATGCTGTTGTCCTCAGCAATGACCAGATATTTGTGTTCTCTGCCATAAATATGAAGAACATAAAGGCCAGAGACAGATAAGAGGCAGGCCATTGCATCCCCTGCCCTGGGAAAGCTTAAATATTGAAATGCCACAGGATTCCAGCACATTTCCTCTGCCAAGGATGATTCTTTTCCTTTGGTGTATCACATCCTGGCTGACACTCTTGATGTTCATATTTACACATGCTCCTGACTTGAAGGGAATACTCCCACCCAGACCCTTCTGGTGTCTGAGGCACCTGCAAGTAAAGAAAATTACATGAGCTGGAACAGGAGTGAGAATGTGGACACGCAGTTGCCTAAGGGGACAAGAACACAGCAACATCCACTGTGCATCAGCCATCCCTTCAGCTGGGCCACAGCTGAGCTGCTGCTGATCTTTCATTGGTGTTGCAAGTACCCATTGCACCACTGTTCTTTCACACATGAGGAACCACTGGGTTTCTTCATCCCACCGGTCTGGGCTGCAGTATCTGCCAATGTATAGACTTACAAAACCAAAGTTTTACTGAGTCCTGACTTGACTATAATTCAGCTTACAAAGGAAAGTGGTGTTTTCTCAAAAAAAAAAAAAAAAAAAAAAAAAAAAGTGTTCAGCAGCCCTTTATTTTCAGATTATCCAGGAGCACAATAGGTTGTTCTTGGCTTTCCCTCCACCTATGATACAGATGCTGCTTTTTCTTCAAATGCATTCAATGATCCCATGTTACTATGAAGAAATACAAGTAGTAAAGAAAGGTAGGTGGGGTTTACTCTGTAATTAAAGGATTCTTATCCTTTAAAAGTGAATTTGGTAGAGCTTAGCTGTGTAATAAAGTGGATTCATTGACCAGAAAATTGTTTTCTTATACAGTAAATGATTTCCTGTATTTCAACATTTTTTCTGTATTGAGTTGAGGTATTCCACAGTGAATATACAATTAAATATGAATTGTGCCTAGAAGGACAGTAGTTCTATCACCCTAGTAAGTGATTATAGTATTTTTTCAAATATACAGGAGGCAAAGCTTCAAATTTCTACTCTTTGCTACATGTGCTGTATAATAATTACATTTCCAAATTACCGCCATAAGAAATGCATCTACTTAAGCAATGCTTCTTCTATTGTTTAAACTGTATAATTATTGCTTCAATTTGCAAACCTCAGATTCTTTAGCTTTCCACCATATTCAAACTTCTTATCAACACTATCAGCACTCTGATTTATTAGTCTTTTACTTATTTTATCATTAAAGATTACTCTTTTTTCTTGGTTTCTGCTGGTGCCTCCCTCCACTACGCATGACTGTGTCTGTTCTATAGGTTCCTCAAGGACCACTGAGATTCTATATTTTTAAATTCACTTGAATACTTCTTTGCTGCTAAGATTTATCTGGATTAAGTTATACACCAGTTTCAGTTATTATTATATCTGAGCACTTCTACATCCTTTGCTTAGTCTTTACAGTTCTTTTCTTTTCATGGTGACCCTTGTGACACCAAAAAGATATCAGATGTTCAGGAGAGTAATGGTTCGGGGGGGGGAAACAAACTCTGCAAGGCTATATTACAGAAGGAAGAGTGTTGAACTGGCCTCTGGTTTTCCAAGCCCTGTCTTCATGTATTAAATGTTGTAGGACTGTTCTCTAATATTTGCCAACTCTCTTACCTTGTAACTACAAAATCAGGACAAACAGCTCTTGACAGCACAAGCATCTCAAAAAAAACCCAAAACACATTATATATATAAATGGAGCTTTTTCCATCCAAGCTGAATAAAAGCATAAAATTGATCCAGATTTTTATTGGTTTTTTCCTTCAATGTGCAAACAAACAGATATAAGTATTTTATCCTAGTTGGGTTATTATTGGGGTTGCCTTATCCAAAGAGCTTTGCTGCCCTGTAGGAAGCTAAGACTTTGGACTGCCTAGTAAATTCATTCCTTGAATACACATATATAATTCCAAACCTTTTTTGGGTTTTGTTTCATTTTTGTTTGTGCAAAGATGGGGAAAAAAAAACAATCAGGATTTTAATTTTAATTTTCTTTTTTAAAACAACATTATGCACATTAAATATATTTGAAAAACTTCAATGTCAGGCTTTCAAGGCTAGGTATCGATAGTCACAATAAAGCAGAATTTCAGAAGTTCAGAATTAAAGCAGAATTTCAGAAGTTCAGAATTATTTGAATAAGAAAAAAAGACATTCAGAAATAATTTACAAATTCCAATAAAAACCTCTCAAGGTCTTGAGAGGAAAAACACACGATATTTTTTTTTTTTTTTTACAAAAGTAACATTTAGAAAGAATATATCTTCACAGTGAATTATTTACAAGTCAGAAAAAATATTCTTTGACATTTTCTGAAAAATTTCAAATTGACAACAAATGTCAATGTCAGTATTTTTCAATAAAACACCATTTCATTTCTTAAATTCATTTTTTGTTGGTGAGCATTTTCTGATAACTGGTCACATGTCAGGCTTTTAAACTTTGTGGTTATTTAAACTTTTAGTATCTCTTGTCTTTTAGTTATGCTTTGGAACCTTCTAGTAGTGTTGTCCTCAACAGTCTGAAATGTTGATGAAGAAAGAAGATGCAAAAGAAGACATGGGTATTTTAGAATGTGTTTCATTTTGGTTTTATCTTTTTTCTTATTTAATTTAAAGGCAAAGTTTAAATAATCATTCAAGTGTAAGAAAGGCATCTTCTTCATCCAGTGTTTCCCAAGCTTCCAACTTCAGGACAAAAGATTTTTCAGGATTTTTTTTCACAATAAAGATTTCTGCGCTAGGACATAATGGCTAGTTTAATTAGATTCTTCATTCTGTTTTGCTGCATAAGCCTATTTTTCTTTCAGCTAAGGTCAGTTGTAAAATACAAATAAACTGACAACAATTTGAGGAACTCTTCCTTCTTATGAAAGCAAGAGGGAGAAAAAGATGTACTACTCTCATGTCTTGGCCTGTGAGAACCACGAAAGTTTCTCAGATAGCTATTACAATGAAATTCAGGGTGGTACAGTAGTGATTAACTTTTTACATATCTTTAAAAGCAGATATTTAAATGCCTCCAGAAGGAAGAAGCTTTGTCTCTCAGACTTCCCTTCAGCCTGTGCTTTGTGATGCTTGGAATGAATTGTACTGATGAAGTAGTTTTTGAGAAGATTCCTTCTTAACTGAGGCATTCCTGGGAAAAAAAAAATGCCTTTTTTTTAATTTCACCTAACTGCAATGTCTGACTAAAAATAGTTTTCAACAGACATATCCCAAACCAAATATTTCAAAACCTTATTCTCCGAGATAAAGAAAAGTAATTTTAGTCTGCAAGGACTGGATAATACAATAATTTATTCCATCAGGATCATTTTATTCTAGGCTTTCTTATCTGGCTGATCAGAAGTAACTTACTAGTCCTGGTGTTTCCACTACGTGCTCCTAAGGCCCATATATGTTACTTACTTCCATATCAGCTGCACTTCTGAAAAATAAATAGGTAATTTACATGCCTAAGAAGGCTGAGGGTCAGATTTTCAAGACCTAAATACTCAGGTGGTCAGCTTGCTGGCCTTCAGTTGAAAACCTGTTTGCAAATCAGGAAGCATAAGCATGAAAGTACTCCAAGCTGGCAGATGGTTACTGTGTTTCTGTACCAAATTTTATCTACCAAAACATTAGAAAAAAGAAGCCTTACAAGAATAAAATTCTTTTTGGCAATTTCAGTAGATGCAGAACAAGTACACATTTGTAATATTACATATATACACTCAGGCCAACAGCTATAAAGCTTAAGTGTCCAGACAAATGGCTTGCTTTACAAAAGTGATCTTTGTACTTGAAGGAGATTCTGGGGTTCCCAGCAGCTGATAGAGTTAAGAAATCTAAAATTACAATAGCTGCTTTCATTTACCATATACATTGAGCTGAGAGCACCTAGGTTTCAGAAATAACACACCATGCTTCTCAGCTGTACAAGTATTTGCAGTAAAAAGAGCTAAATAATTGCAATTAGAAATGAGTTTATCCCTCCAGACATCTTCGAGTGCTACTTTCAAGAATTTTAGAAGAGTATTTTGCTAAATAATGGACTAGATGAATCAGATATGCTTTGCAATTTTAAATCTCAAGCACAGCTTCTCCAACTACCTCAATGTGATTTAAAAACAAACAAAAAAAAAAAACCCCAAAAAACCCAAAACAACAACAATAATAAAAAAAACCCCAACCACAAACAACAAAGTTGGATGTGACCAGATACATGAGGTCCAGGACAGAGTGCCTTCTGCAAATGGATTACCATTTTACTGTGGATTTGGTGGGTTATTCCACCATGAGCCTGCAGTAAGAACTCAACAGTGAAATCTGTAGATTGATTTTGCATGTTTTGTGAGATTGCATATGGCTGAGCTAACAATAAATTAAGATATATCATTACTAACAGTGAGACACAGATTTTAAGAAATTTTTCATTCTGGGAATCTATCTGTTCTCTGGTCTGGATTAAGATTGATTTAAATGGTGGTCTGGGTCAAGATAGGTAGAACTGAAAATGTCAATACCTGTAAATTTCTACTGATCGCTTCTATGCCACACAAAACTTGACAAACCACAAGTACATTGCCATAAATTTGCAAATTCTGATGGAATTAGTGACAAGTGCTCAAAAAGTAGTTTCTACAATGTTACATGTTTAATCACAGGACATTTGATAATACTACCCTCTGCAACACACAAGCACAGAAAAAGGGGGGGGGGGGGGGAACCCCAAAACCCCAAATACCTGCAGCTTTACATTATGAAGCATAATCAACATTTTGAGTGTACAAAGGAGGGGGTGAATATCACCTGTAAAGCCGACTGGCAGTAAAATAAACATCATGTGTCTATAAAAATACATCCCAAAATAAGGTGATCAAGTTGGTCACCTAATAATGTGATAGAGGTCTGGTATGAGTTTCTTCACATACCTATGACTGACATAATTTTGAAGAATAGCATTATATGCTAACATGAAACACATACACGCAAAAAAAATTGAGAACTTCTTGAGAACAGATGCTCAACCACCATTTCTTTTCAAATACAATATCCTGGATTTTTGTGACCCCCTGGCATTTGTAACAATTTGTATCATTGAAAGTAAAAGATTTTTTGTTGTTGTTTGGGGATTTTTGAGAGTACATTCTCATTGAGTGATTAAAAAACATATATCAAAGTGTAAGTGCTTTTAGTATTTCTTTCTACTTAAAAAAAAGGCTTTTTTCTCTCTTTTGATGATGAATACATATTTTGTTTACTGAGAAATTCACTGAATTCAGGAGAACATAGAACAGCTTGGTAGTAGGGATATCTGAAATCTGGGATAACATCTTAGGTCTCCCCATTTTCTTTGTCTACAATTACCTGCCAAATCCACTATCAGTCTCGGTCTTGTTTGTGAAACTCCAAAAATAATCCAGACAATACATCTATGAGACTTTTTAAATGTAAGAATAGTATTTATTTACAGATCTTTGCTACGGAACCACATGGGTGAAAAAATATCTAGGATTTCTTTTTTTCACAACATTTAATTAAAGCAAACAGAATTTCACATAAAAACCCTTATAGTCTTAGTGGGAAAAGAAACAGTCCCAATTAGTTTGGGAATTATTTTTCACAGCTACTTTTGAATATTTGCTGGTTTATTTTAAATGGTTTAATATTAGTCTATAAAAAGTGCATGCTCAAAAAAATGAAAGACTTACATAGATGTTTGAGTTTGAAAGAAACATATCTGACAGCTCTGAGTGTCATAACATACAGAAGATTTTTACAAACTGCCTAACCGCTAGCAGAACTAAGTATTAGCCTTTAATGAATACATGATATTACTCTATAAATAAACATTTAACAAATGAATCTGCTGGTTTTTTTCAAGACATGGAAAAATCCCTTGGTTTTATTGTCTGAGTTGTCCAGGGGAAAGGTGAGACATGTGACTACCATCATTACTAGTTCAAGTCACAACTGGATTGAAAATACATATTTTCTCAAGTCCATTGCTTTCCCTTCACCATCCTTCCCTCCAGACAGTTTGGAGGGGATGGGGAGGGGGGGATCATACACTAAGGGGAGAGGACCGGGCAGAACAAACAAAAGAAAAAAAAACAAACAAAGCAAAAAACCAAAGCCCAACAAACAAAAAAACCTGAAACAAACAAACCAGTATTGATAAAATTCAAATAGCAAGTCAGACTCAATATTTTGGGTTTTGTTATTTTTAATTCTTTTTGAAATAAGATTCAATGATTTCTAAATGAAAATAATGTTGTAAATAAAACACCAAGTTTCTAATTAGAAAACAGTAATAGGATTTGAAAATACCGGGTTTATTTATTTTCTGATTTTATTTATTTTTGGTTGAAACTCTAGAAATTTAAATTGCTGGAAGACTTTAAGTTCTCCTTACACTGACACTGCATCTTTTTCAGATAATAAAGTTCCCCTTAACCTTTTGCATTACTTCTTCCTCTCAGAAATCAAGGAGCTCTTTACAGGGGTAAAGTACTCTTTTTGTACTCTGTGTAGTTAAAGAGACTGGGAAGTCCCATGCACATGCTAAAACATCTCTTCAGAGTTATCTTAAAACAAGAAGTCTTCTCTACATGATAGTTCTCTTAAGAGATATTATGGGATCCATAATTACCTCAAATTTAAATGCTAGAAAATATCCAAATTGTTATTCCTTGTCTTGCAGCAATACCTTTGTATAAAAATAATAATAAAAAAAAATACATAATTAAAAAAAAAAAAGACATTTTACAAGATTTCACTTGGGAAACTGGGAATTTGACCGATAGTACATTTTCTGCACATTCATTGCAGGTTATTGTTGAAAACTGCATACTGTGCTGAGTGACAGTGTGTTGTGACACAGTACAGAAGTCTTTAAGCTCTTCAATGCCTCATTCATTATTTGAGACGATTCTGGAGATGCTGAATGAAAATCTGTAAATGTTTTAAGCTACCTTGTTTATCTTTTGTTGCTTTCAAGATGAGGAGTACATTTTTGGTGAATAATATAAACATCCACCAGTTAAATACTTTAAATTACTGTTGCCTATTTCAATGCATATTAGTCACAAAAGCAGAAAAAAAATATTAATTAATAGAGTGTATCTGGAAAACCTGACCCCATAACTCATTCATATGCTCTGCAACAGGTGAAAATGGAAATGTTCTAATCAATGCACAGCCTCCTACAGATTTCAGTGTGTGAATTCATACTGAGTAACCACACATACAATTCTGGTCTGTGTCAATCAAGTGAAAAGACTGAATCCTGAAAGCACAGATGGCCTTGGTATATCTTTCCTCTATTAGAGTGGCTGAAGAGAGAATATAAATGTGCAAAATTAATCATTGTCTCCGTTCTTCAAGCTATTCCAATCAACTAGTCAGTAGAGAGGGGAGGACTGTGAACACATCTTATTAAAAAAAAAGTTGCTGCTGGAAAGTTGTGCACTGTGAAAAATCTGTCTGGACTCCACCGGATGCTGCATGAGCACAGAATGCCCAGCATCTAGAGACATGTGAGATTAACTCACTATCTCTATTCCTCTTCTTGGTCTGACTTATAAAAGCAGTTGTCTTATTCAGCCATTTGTTGTCTGGCATTTGTTACTGAGGTTCAGAAAGGAGCCCTGCCCTGGCTCTCTCCACCTCCCGCTGCCCCATGCAGAACAGATTTGTGCACGTCAAACTAAACTAGTCCCCAGTCCCCCTTTTCCAGACTGCCCAGACACTTGAACTCCTATTGAATCTGTCCCGTTTGTCAAGCTGCAATGAAAGCAATTCCCTTCCACAAACATCGGTCTCTTCTTTCTTCAGGATTCGGTCATATCTTCCTTGAGGATTTCAGTAAAAAAGGGACTAAATCACAGGCAGGGTTGTGCGAAGAGTATCGCTTATCATTTGAAGCTGTGGCTGTAGAATTAGAGCAATTGAGAATGAAAATATAACACTGACATGAGAAGTCAGGCTGCTCTTGCAAAACGTGTGACCTTACAACAGATATGAATAACAGAAACAAAAAGAACATGGTGATGTGCAAATTTTCAGGTAGTATTAAAAGGTCATTTAAGGCTAAAAGAAAGAATAGTGCAATATCACTGGTGCTAATTCCCTCTAAATATCAAGCAATGGTACTTTTAATTTGCAATGCCAGTATTGTAACATTTTTATTTCTGAAGAACAGGAGTTGAAATAATTATTACTTCATAATGGAAAAAGCAGCAGGTCAAAATTGGCAATAAAGTTACTCAGTATCTCAGTATCTTGAACCTAATGGAAAGGTCTACAAAACTGCAGCACCTCTTGGATTAGAGGTTTGGGATGGAAATGAAACTGCTTTAACTTGATGGATCTATTTCCCATCAAATGCATTTACTGCACACACCATAGAAAACGATGGTTGTAACCTGCAGGTATGGAGTTTATACATTAGGAGGGTTTTCCTGAATCATCTAAGGGATGCTCTAGGAGGAACAACTTGGATGTAAATCTATTTCAATTACTTCCAAAACAGAGATGACAATTTTAGAATTATGTGCTTTCTCAGATTTAAGCTTTTTTACCTGAAGACTTATTCCCATGTCTGCTGGAGCCTTGGAAGAGGTTGTGGGGTTTAGTGCACATTCCTGAGTTCTGGCAATTTTGAGTGTATTTCAATGGGATTGTTGGTAACGTTAGAGGACTTTTTCTCGTTTTCTTCATTTGAAACAGTACCTTTTAGCATGAAGGGAGTGTAGCTTTCACATGTTCTTAACAATAAGTTTGTTGTTATTTCTGCTGTTATTTCTAGATCTGGCTTGAAAACAGTGGGAAAGGAGACGTGCTGAAAACTGCCCTCATGACTGTTATCTTGGCTGCTCAAGAGTTTCAGAAGAGAGTCTGTCTGAGTTCAGAATTCAAAGGCAGATTTATTTTTCCAGGGGTTTGAACACGGTCTGTGCGGTTGTGCCATAGATGTGCCATAGATGTGCACTGGCCTTGGGTGAGCGTTGTGTTTCCATGAGCTGCCAACGTGGAAACAGGGCTCTCCTTCGGACGGATGCAATGGGACCCGTTCTCAGCAGCTGCACCAGAGAGGGCTCTGGTTTGTGTTTCTGTCCTTCTCAAAGTTCAAGTGTGGTACACAGAAACAGAGCGTCCTGAATTCTAGTGATCTTCTGTTGCATATTTGAAAATAGATGGTACAAGGAAACGGGGAATGAAAGCTTCTTCCCACTTTAATGGTAGAAAATAATAATGTCTGAGTATGCTTTATGTAAAAGATAAAAATATCAGGTTTTTCATTCCATGAAACCTGAAGACAAAATATCAAACTGGATTTGCTTGATTTTTGATTGCCCATTTTGTACAATGGAGGACTATGGGAAAATAATGGAAGATGGGTGAGGATGGTTGCAAACACGCTGAAGTGGCTTGCAGCTGGGGTGTAGATAAACACATATAGCATAACAATTATTGTTTAGTCTTGTGTGTTTGTCACGTAGAATATCTGTGTTTAAATAAGAAAGGCCTGTGACAGACTTAGACACTATCAAACGTGCTTGAGATTCTTGCCCTGTGATGTGAAAGATCAAAGCACAGTGGTAAACTGCCTGTGCAAATCCCTGATACACCGGTGAGAACAGCAGGTGCGGTGATCCTCCAGCACGGACCAAGCTCTGTGGTGCCTGCCTCCCCACTTGTGTGCCTTGCCTGGGTGCTGCTTCGGGGATCCCACGGCTGGCAAGTTAATGAAAATAAATTTGCTCTTCGTATTTCATCTGTGGTTTTGTAGTTGTTCCTGTGTCCTGCCTCTGTCAGCTCACACAAGAACAAAAAGAAGTAAAGAAATAATGCTACTTGCTATTGAAAAATACAATTTATTCTTTGTTATTAATTTAGAATGGAGGCATTCTTCATCATTCAGAATTTCTTCTCAAGCAAAGTTCTGGGAATAGTAGCGATTTAGGGAGGATTACAATTTGTCTAAGTGTCTGCAAAGCTCCAATGGCAGCATAGAACCATCCTTCTAACACACACACACCCCCCATAAGTATCCATATGGCACGATCAGCTATGTACTGTACTTACAATCCTGTTGCACTCAACATTGGTCTCCCAGGAGAGAAGCAACTCCTCCTCCAGGGAATATCTCTCATGGAAGAGTGCTCCTTTGCTTAAGATCTAGAGGTTTAAGCTTTGGGTTAGAAATGTTTCCAGTACCATTCAATTTGCTGATTTCATCCTTTAAGGGGACAAACTGTACCCTTCACATATTCTTAGAGTCTTAGATACACTATGAAGAGCATCTTCGTGATTGTATCTAGGTTTTGTTAACATTTACCACGTAGAATATGAGAAGAGATCAAAAGAGTGATCTTTGCTTTCATCAAGGAGTGCTTTCCTCTTTCTTTAATTTCTTTATACGTACACATAAACTTATGTGTACATATACACATACACATCTATGTTTATGAAGGATGGCAAAATTCAGTTCAGCTCAGTTCAGTAGTTTCAGTGCCCATTTCCAGTGTTTATGTCCTGCTTTAAATGCTATGAAAATGTTTTTGTTTGACTCCTATGAACTCAAAGTTTGTGTCTTTTGCATAGATTTGCTTTTTCTCCCTAGATTATCTTCTGCCAGTATTTGTTAAGAACTTATTATTTAACCATTTTGCTAGAATTTTTAAACATCTATTTCTTAATTTCAAATTGACTTAAAGGAATTAAGATTTCAGTGTTGTAAGAGCCCAGAGAATCATCAGGAAAATAATGAAGGAGATGTTTTGCTCTCTGAGTGGGCAGCCTTCACATCTAAGTAATTTTTAACAAAACCTTTTGTCAAATCTGTCTTACAAACTCTTAGAATTTGGAGAAATAGGGGTCCAGAAGATGGCAAACACAAAGTGGGCTGACACTTAAAAATACTATGACCAGAGCAGAAGACCTCTGAGATGGATAAATAAAAACTCATAAGAAGTGACTGAAGGCCAAAGCTGATATTTCCTACTGCAACAGTCTATCACCAGTTTCTGTCTGCTCTCTGCTGGATTCATGCTGACACTTTGGCTGACACAGTCTCAATCCTGAAAAGGACTCCTAAGTCTGGTGTTCTCCACTTAAATCTCTGCATGTTAAGTCCTTATCCAAAATCTAAAAAAAAAAAAAAAAAAAAAAAAAAGGGGGATCGTGGTGGGGAGGTGGGGGAAGGGAAAAAAAACCAAACAACCATACAACCATTTTCTATTTCTATTGTGCCTGGAAACTTCCGCTGGTGCCATCAATATAGATAATTTGTCAACTAGCTTGGTACCCTCTCTGCTGCATCCTCATACTTCTTTCTCTCACCAGAAACCCATAGGCACGAGCAAGGGGAGGTGGAAAGGGGTGTCTATACATAAGGAATATGGATAAGGATGTCAGCAACTTGATTTTGCTTAGACAGAGACTTAGACTTGAAATTATTATTAAGACAGAGCAAAAAATATTCTTTAACAGAGTAAATATTTGTTCTACCATATTTATTATTTTAATTTTTCTTACTTTTTAGGAAAGCTTGTACACATTAAATATTCTGTGCAATTTTGCCTGACCCTAGTTCATCCAATATCTTTGAATAGATTGTGGTGCATAAAATTTATATTGTCTCCCATAAGGGACATGACATTCGTACTATGTTTTGTTCTGTTACCTAAATCACTACGGATGGTAAATTGACTGAACACCATGAATGCCATCATTAAGCAGAGCTGTCTATTTATGTTTTGCAGGGATTCATTCATTTCAGCTTTTATACTCAATTTTAAGAAGTGAAAAGAAAAAAAAGAAGTCATGCCTAGGCAGAAATAAAAGTGTGTACTTATAATCATCTTGATTTTTTTTTCTTTATTTTTTTTTCTCTGCAGGGTGCTAGTAGCACTGTACATGAATGCAGCTCTGTCAGAAGAGCAAGGATTGCATTTATTGGCATTCATAACAGACACAAGAAACATGAGTCATAACAACTGCTTTTTGTACATGATAAAAGAAATTAAATTCTTACAAAATTCAGCTAAAAAGACACTGTTGAGATTTAAGCTTCTAATTAAACTGGTGACATATATGACTTTGAACTAGAGCATAATTTTAAGTTCAGATATTTCTTCAGTTTAAAAAGAACTTGGCATCAGGAAAGATTCTGAAGTGATCACACAAGGGATAGGATTGTCTGTGGCTTTGGTAATGGAATACAGAGTCCATGTTCCTCTTTCAAGTCATATAGATGACCCTGGTTAATTTACGATGTTGTCATGGACAAAGCTAGCAGTTTAATATTCTAGTGAAATAAAGAGTGAAGAACATGGAGTTCCATAACATCTTGTGAGATTTTAAAAGAGTAACTTGATTTTTTTATGTCTCTTGAAGGACTGCTACTCTGGACAGTGAAACGTGCAATAAATACCACAAGTCACTGATATGAGGAATGCTGCTTGGTTTACCTGAAATGAAGCCTTGCATAAGAGTGAAAGATTAAAACCCAGATGGTCCATGCATTTATCGACATAAGTCAAAAGGCACAACTCTCAGCTCTTGCCAGTGGGCTTCTCTCCCCAGAAGTCAGTTATCCAATAGACAGCAGCCATGAAACTTCCCATCTGTAAACAACACATTGACTTTGATGAGAACACAATGTAAATCAGAAAGAGCAAAAGATGGAGGGTGAGAAAGTCAGTTTGTGTAGATCTAAGAGAAATGGGTTTTCCATTTAGTCCCAAAGGTAATAAAATAAAGAGATATAACCAAAGGAGCTGGAAGAGAGCTCTGTGCACTCATATTTTCTTGTACTGGATGCAAAATCTGAGAAACACCGTCATCAAAACAAAAGCTTGGGAGGAGGAAGGGATGTAGTTACTGCCTTGGAGATAGATCCAGTCTGGGAATGTAGGAAACAGAATGATGCAGCCCCATTTCTGACAAAGCTTTCTCCCAGGCCCTTTAATTCTGTTACAGTTTCAGGAGCAGCAGGTCATATTTTGTAGATAATTGACCCGATCAATGGAAGGATGCTGCTCTTAATACTGTTTCTTTAATGCTCCAAAATTTCCAAAGAGAAATGAGGGATCTGTCTGAGAGAAGCTCCAAGGAGAGACAATGACATTTGGAAATTAAACTTCTCCTCTACCAAAGAAATTAGTGGTAAAGGGGGGCTGAAAGCTTTGCCCAAATGCAGGATGTTTCATCCATTTTCACCAGAGCTGAAACTAGGATCTAGAGCTCCCACAGAAACAGTTATCTTAGGAAGCATCCCTTGCTGATGGGAAATGTCGCTGCTACGGGCCAAGCAAAGTTTAGGGACCAAGAAAACAAATCATTAAACTCAGTGTTGTGTGTTCATTTCCCTGCTTAAGCAACAACTCTCCATGTGACTATATGTGAAACCATGGGACTATTCACTAAAGCAATTAAGGTTTCCACAGTGGTATCTGCACCTTCACTGCAAATTAAATATTGACCCAAATCCTTAGTAATATCTCACGTCTAAATTACATTTCAGGACTAAAAACTGCAAGCCTTAAGTTGAAGTCTAGAATATAGAACAGGTTAAAAAATACAGGACACACATATAACTTAAAATGACTGTAGCTTTCACTTAACAACCTTGGGTTTCCAGAACTGAGAATTCCTGATTGCACTTATCATTGCTGATGTACTTTGCATTGGACCTTTCAGGTCCATTTTTTGTAATCTTAAAAATTTGTGGTTCTCGTTTCATCACTGGTCCCTAATAGAGAAGGTACATTTTATTCACACCTACTTTACTTACTGCTTTTATTTTTATGACTTTTCTTCTTTTAATTCTTTTATTTGGCATGATTTCATCTTAGATAATAAAAGAATCATTATTGTTTTGTGCTGAAACCACCTCTGTGAATCCAACTGGAATTTAAAGGAACTTGAAGGTACTGTGTCAGACCTTTTTTCTATCATTATCAGAAAACACACTGCTGCATCAGAGGCATATTTGGTTACCAAGCCCTGGGGCTAGCTCCATCCAAAAATTATTGCAGCTAAGGAGAAGGAACTAATTTAACAGAGGGGGGTTTATGCACTTGCACGCTGCTGGTTCTAAGAGAATGGGGTGGAAATTTCGCACACTTTCAGTAACTAAAGTATGTTGAACAGAGAAAGCCTCACGGAGCAAGACCTATTCCAATAACCGTGTAGTGGATCACACTGAGCTATCAGCCAGGAAGAGGCAGGGTTGTTCTGCCGCAGCCGTTCCCCTCTGCATTAGAGGAGGCAAATTAACCTGCTCTGATTTAGAAAGACCTCGGGCTCCAGACCAGCTTCAGGGTTTGACTTTCAAACCTGCCCTTGGACTTTAACACCCATGAAAGTGCCCAGCACAAAAGCATTCGAGCCACCTCACCTGCTGATGTCCTCAGCATCTTTTTCTTAATGGCTTATCACTTTTGGCTTCTGGCCTAGTGTCCACTTTACAGAGAAAGCGGAGTTAACCAGCTTAGAGATTTAAGTCTCAACCCATGCACTGGCTGCCTGGACTGCTGGCATTGCTGTGCTCCGTAATGTAGCACCTATGTCAGCCTTTCAGCTCACAGTCTGCATTCCGACTTCACTGTCTGTCTGTGACTGATGGAAAACTGGGGCTGCCAGAGCAAGATATGACTGTGAAAATGGAGCATAATATTCTCAAAAATGTGCTTTAAGGCGTAGGATTCTTTATCACTTGAGTACAGCATTAACTTTTTAACAAACATGTTCAAAGATTCAATGACCTCTGCGAGCACAGAATCATTATGGAAAACTTTTGTCTAAAGATGAATGAGACGATTTTGTTCTGGGAAGAAAGCAAATATAGTCAACTCTGCAAAACAGCATATTAAGAGTAAGGAATGATTTTTTTATGTGCTACTGAATACAGGCTAAAACCAGCTTTAAGATGTATGGCAAATAAAGGTACAGCTTCAGAGTCACCATGCAACAGTACTTTCAAATGAAACGACTGATTGAAATGCTGGTGTAACCTGCAGCCTTTTCTCAAGGAAAAAAGAGACAGGACGTACTTCCTCACACTATCGATCTCTTTAGGATAAATGCCTTTGACACCACCAGATTGTTAATCTTAGGAAGGAAAATCCATCTATGAAGGAAAAAAAAAGAAAAAAGAAAAAAGAAAAAAAAAAAGAAGGGTTTATTTCAGCTTCAGCTTGCACAGGCCTTGTTCTGCTTAAAACCTTAAATAACAGTGACATCTTCAGTAATCAGAACAATTTGTCATAGGAGAGCTCAAAATCATTTCCTCCTCTCCCCACCACCACTTTAATAGAAATGCTACAAGCACAGTGGAACCACACCACACTCAAACCTGCCAACACCCATGAGCGGGCCAGAAATTTCTTCTGTTCTTTGTGTCACTGCAAGAATTTGTGTGTGTTGTACACAAAAATAACTCATTTTCACATTTTGTCTTCCCCCCCAAATATTAATTCTTAATGACAAAAATCAATAATATAGCAGAAGAATATGGCATTACCTATTGCAGTAATGTGTGCAATGCAGCAATGCATCACCAACCCGTAAGAACCATAAGCATTCAGGTCAGTGTAACTCACACACTGTGCACTGTAGTAGGGGCCCAAGAGGATGCCACCATAGATGTAAACCCCTAGCACACACAGCTGATAGCTTTTAGCTGGATAAACGACAGCTCTCTTGAGATCTCGCGGCAGGGCTCGTGCCGGTCAAAGGTGGCAGGGGGCTGCATGCTGGGGCTGGTTCCATGGTCTCACTGGCTCTTCGCACAGACCCCGCGGCAAAGGGCTGGGGGCAGGTCTCCGAGTCTGATCCCCCCAGTCCTGCACATCAGTGTGTCGGAGCCGCTCCTTCGATTGACTTCTAACCCATGCGGGTCCCTACTTAGAGTATTTGTAACACAACACGATGAACTGTCTTCCGTGGCAACCTCGTGCACTCTGCGCTGCTGTAACCTGACCATGTTTTTACTGAGTGTTCGCTTGTGGGATTATTTTTGTACCTGCCTCTGGGGATAATCTGAGAATTGCTGCGTCCATGTTTGATGAAGGTACGTGTTGGGGCTGCTTCAGGTGGTCTGGAGAACCTGGTGCTGCAGGTCAGGGTGATGGGCACTCCCAGGGGAACGTTTTGCCTCCAACTGCCTTCTGCAGCAGGGCTCCCACCAAGCAGGGATGTCCATGTTTCAACCGTGAGGCTGCCAGGAGTGGAATGTTCAGAAAAAAGCCAAAGCTACTGTAGAAAATGGTTTTTTTTAACTGTCTCTTCTTGCAAACAGAGGTAGTAACCTTTGAATGCCACAGAAGTCTAGCAAGTGGCATGCAAACTTAAAGTACCAGTTTGGGGAAATTTTATATTCTGCTTGTGAATACAGCCAAACCCTGATAGCAGCCCACTTCCAGTTAACAAAATATTCACAAAGTGTGTAGCTTCTGTGTGCAGCTCTTGAATTTTGGTGAAAGGCACACCATAACATCTGATCCATTATTACATTTATTAGAGCTTTATAATATTAATAATTATAGGTGCCGAAATTGTGTGTTTCATTGACAGGTCTCCATGTATAAAAAAGCATAATTTCTGTAGCTGGGGCTTCAACCACAGTATCCGTACACTTCAGCCTTGTGACACTGATTTGGCTGTAGTTACCAAGTCCATATATTGTGGAAGAGCCGAATCCTCACAGCTGAGATGGCAGCCAGCAATTAACACCTGAGTGACCATGCCTTTGAAAACTTCAAACCAAGCTAATGGCACGGCAATTGAATTTCTGAACTTGGTGAGGGTGTATGCCTTCCTGTTCAGAGCAACTGAGGTTTTGGAGCATACCTTGAGCTAATGAAAACTGCTTTGATTGTAGCTGTTGTAAAAACAAACTACATAAAAAGGCCACGCTTACTTTCTGCAGCAAACTTACATCTCTTCTTGATTTTAATTGGTGTCATTTCTCTGAAGACCAAGTGGAACCACTGATAATTAGCTTTGAACTGCAAATATTCCTTGACTGTACATATTTTAGGTTTATTTGGAGTTTTGTCTGTTAGCTTTTATTTTTATGTTAACTATGGCTTAAGCTGTCATGGCACGCAAAAGACCCACCGAGGGAGCAAAGGCGTATAAATGTTTTATGAATACAGTCCGGTTACTTGTAGTGCATTGCTTAGAAATTTGCCCTAATTAGAGACAAAAAAATAGTCTGCATATTTTCCAACTGCTTTTACAAACTAAGAACCTGTTACCATTGATTCAGTTGTCCAAAATACTTGGTTATGCTTTCTAAAAAAAAAAACCCCATGGTTCATACAATTTTCAGAAGTACTCTACACTGTCCTCCTGGAACAGTGGTCACACATTCAGCAGAGCAAAAGCAAAATACAGAGCACATCAGGGGTCTTGTCCACAGGAGAAGAAAGAATACACCCGTGATTATGGCTCCAGAATTGGAGGCGGAGCAGCATGGCACATGTTCAGAGTCCTGGAGTGATTCATGCTCTCTGCTGCTCTGAACTCACAACCCCCACTGAAGTCCACAGAACTAATGTATACCCCTCTATGAGTATAACGTGCCATCAAAATACAGGGTCATTCATTATAGATCAGGTTAACAATTATCATTGACACAAATGTCACTCAACAGGGTCATGTAACTGTTTCCTCTTAAGACCAAATAAATTATCAAATTATGTCTAATTTTTCTCCTAAATTTTGCATGGTGGCAGATTTTATGGGCTAAAGAATATATCTCATCTGAACTTTGCGAGCTTTAATATTAGTCTCATTTTCACCTCCATATGCAATATGATTTTAATGAAGCTGGGCAACAACAGGGGAGCTGTTCTCCAGTTAATTTGAAGTCTGAACACTTCTGCAGGTTAAAACCAAAGACTGTGCAGTCACCTAAATTAAAATTGTCTGCACTGAATTTCATTGCTAATGATTTCAAATTCTGTTAAGGCTGATTGGTCTGCTTTTTATTGCTTCCCCTCCTCCCTTAGCACTTGAATTACACGTTATTCATTTTGTTATATATCAGAGTGCTACTCTCTGAGCTTTAGAAGTTTCTCCCACATGTCACTCAGGGAAAAACATTCTTCCTGGCAGGAGAGACGGGGTAGAGATGTATCAAGTAGGATTTAGCTGGGGATGTACTTAGCAGTTTTCCAAGCCAGTGCCTGATTCAGAGGATCCTGACTCTTATAAGTGCCTCTAAGTCTAGTTATGTTAATTAAGTACTGATTTAAGAAAGTCACTGAAACATGAACATCATTGTATCAGAAATATAAACACAGCACAATGCAGGCTGATCTAAGGGGCTTTAAATGCATAAAGACTAAAGCTTGTAAATGTAAATCAATTATTTCATTTGATAGCTTAAAGTCATCACACCTGCAGATGTCTCAAAACCTGATCTTATATTCCATTTTAATCCTTTTATTTTTGCCAATATTAGTTTCTTTTATCTTTCCACAAACATGTAGTTTAACCCCTGTATAATTTGGAAATACTGTCCAAGTCTTAATTTAAAATCTAAAAATGTACATTTTGTTCCTTCTTTATTATGGGCATATACAAAAAAGATCCCGTGCATTAAAATGTTTTCTGATTAATTCTGGGCACTGCTTGAACATGCCTCATCCTTCCCTGCTGCTGCCAAAGTAATGCTGAATCAGGAATCTGCTACTTCTAGATATTTTCAGTTGTGGGCAGCCAGTGGGGAAAAAGGCTTTACATTAAACACTATTATCCTTTACTCTAGCAGGTAATGTAAATGGGAAAGACAGAAAATTTTTGTTTTGAGACTTGTCTCATTCAAAAAAACAGCTTAATATGAAAAGTACTTTGTTCAGTTTCAATAAGAATGAAAAGCAAGTGTGGTATATTTTTAATTGTTCAGTCCAGGGTAGTCTGGCTCCCTTTTCTAGCGCAGGGGAAACCTAGACCTCATTTTGTCCCTGTCAGACTAAAAAATGTACAGCTTACGCTTTGAAGTACTTTAGTGAAATTCTGTAGTCCATAAGTATTCAGGGTGTTCATATATATATATATATAAAATGCTGTAGATAACTCCGTGCCTTCACCTTGTTTGTTTGGGTTTTGTTTGTTTCTTTGTTAGTTTCTGTTCTTGATTGGCTCATTTATGATGATCTACATTTTCATATTTTCACGGGGGTTTATTAGCTGCTGACATGCTGCTTAAGTATAATCCATAGTATCACCTTGATGTTTATTTTTCTCAAAACAATCATCTTGAACTTCAGCCTGAGGGAATTCTTGAACACTTGTTTTAAAAGACATAATCTCTAAACTGTCTTGGATGAGAGTAGCTTTTTCTGCATTAGATAGCAATTGTTTAAACATTACCAGGTGACTAGTTTCAAAATTTAATATACATGCACAGCAGAGCAACTGATCATATAGTAACCAGCTCTAGCATCTGTGACTTTGCCAGGTTTAATTATTTAAATCTTTTATTCCAGCATCGTTGAAATTGGCAGTGAAGGTGCTTGGAGGGCATCTTTACAAACATTTTGACTCCTTAACAATTAATCACGGTATTTTCACACTTAGCTTGAAAGAGAGAAAGCAGCAGAGCTACCTGCGTTTTCCTCAACATTTCAAGACTTCACTGAGTGTCTAAAGTACGTGTGTAAGGGTGTTATGATTACTTGGCATACATAACAAGAGGAAGCTCAAAAGGACTTTTTCTTTGGATGAGGGAAGATGTAGCCTGCAGCTGCCTAGGGCAGCGTGGCTGCAGATGTGTTCTAGAGGGAAAGCGCTTCCCCACGCTGAGCTGGCCCACGATGGCAGGATTTTGAGCTTCAGCTTTTAATAAAACAGCTTAACTGAACACGTACCCTTTCCGGTGTAAATGACCAATAAACACAATACTTATTATTTGTAGGACACCTCATATCAGCTGTACAAATTGTTTATTAAAGACTTTATATAAAACACAAACCACAATAGGGGCTGCGTAAGTAAGCCTTCCAAACTGCACATAGTAGAAGAGTGTACCAAGGAAAGGAGCTCAAAAGGTGCAAAATCCTCTCTGGTGTGCCTCTGCAAACACATCCACGTAGCAAACTCACTGTTCCTTGTCCTTGATTCTCTAGCACCCACTAGCTAGTAGGAGCTGCCTCGACCCAAACGTTTTAGCATGTAACAGAACTGAGATCAAACATTGTGGTTTCTCCAAGGATAATGCAAGTGAAGGCATCTGAATATTAACAAGCTGCAGGAACTTTTAAAAATACAAAAAATTTATTTTTTTTTTTAAAAAATATTTTTTTATTTAAAAAAAAATATATTTGTTGCAATATTTGGCACCACTGCTGAGTTTATCTCGCACAGTTTGTCTGAGCCTCTGCAGGATTCCAGTTCAGGTCATGGTCTGCTACCCACTGTGTGGAGGACTTCAGAAAAAAAACCCTTCATGGCTTTTCTGTGTCCCATTCACTGCAGAATTCACTCCTTAAATTGTTGGGAGCTTTGATTCTTTTGTTTTGCAGTGTTAAAAAATGCGTATGAATGAACGTCTTTGTCAGAAGCAAAAAGGATGTGATCCCACAGAAAGCTTGAGAGCCCAGTTCAGCATGGACCTGAAACAAGCTGATACATCTTCTGTGCCTGGGGATAATAATGCTACAGTACATCTCAGAGGTATTTATGAGGGAAAACAAAGACTGAGTAAATCCAAGAGATTATGATAATGGAAGTGAAAAGTTAGCCTGACACACAAGATGAGAATACTAGCAGGTGAAAAAATCTGATATAGCTTTCATACATGTCACTAAAATCAAATCCCAAATAAGCTGGCCTGATAAATCAAGTCTTCAGGTGAAAGAGGGCTACACCTCTCTTTTAGATATCACATAAGACCCAAGCATCTACACAAAATGTTAGAGCCTGTGATAGAATTGGCAGGTGTAGAGTTTTTTTCTGCATTATGCTATCCTACAAGACTGCTTCTGGTAAAATAAAGGTGGATTCTATGGCACATATGTTTTATCATCCAGAGTCACCCAGAGTCAAAACACTTGCAAATGACACAGATGTGCAGTTATCTACCTAAAAACCTTGGTCAGTCTGCCCGTTGTATTTGAACAGGCTGCCCAGGGCTGTAGTTGTGTCACCATCCCTAGAACTATTTAAAAGATGTGGAAAAGTGGCACGTAGGGACATGGTTTAGTGGTGGATTTGGCAGTGCTAGGTTTACAGTGGGGCTCCATGATCTTAAAGGTCTTTTCCAACCTAAATGATTCTGTGATTCTGTTAGGCAGGAAATAATTAACATCATCATTTTGCAGACTGTATTAGAAATTTTTCCTTCACTAAATGCTCTGAGGGTGGGTGCTGCTGCTGTTCTTACTCAAGCTGTTAAGTAAAAGTGTTTCCACTCTGCCTGCTAACTGATTCAGCTCAAAGATAAACACGAAACCATTTTTATTTTGGGCAGCAAACTTCATGGATTTCTTTTCTTATTTCATTGCAATAAACCAACCATCCTTCAATTAATTATCTTTTCTGTAAGTGTTTAAATGCTTCTCTTTTACAAATGAGAGCAATTCTGTTCACAAGTGCATATAAGACTAGACAAATAACATGTAGATGGCCTCCGGATCTAAATAATCTGTTCCCAGCTTGTTATAAACGGTAACAATTAAACCAATTTTATTTTAGGTTCAATCAATTTAGGTTGAGAAACAATAAGCAAAACCAGCTCTGGGTGCGCGGAGAACTCAGTTAGTTCCACCACACGCACACCTGAGTCCTAAGAGCAGCGTCTTTTATCCCCGGGTCTTGACCAATCTCTTCTCGCCGGATGTTCGTCCCGCTCTTTCCCCATCGGGCTGTTACGGTACGCCTTCTCCTCCTACTGGCTCTCCTTTGGCGTGCTGTTTCAAATCTCAAGGTCTTTGTCTCCTTTGTCAGGCCTTCCCTGGCATGGTTTTGCTTTCCTTATCTCCTTCGGTGGGCTTTTCCAGGCAGCGATTGCCTCAGGGGAGGGGGAAGCCATCACATTGTCTTAAAGGAGAACCACACGTGCCCACTCACCACAACTGTGATACAGATCCCAGATTTACCCAGGGTACAACAATTACACTATCACAGTACAGCCTATTTTTGACATGAATCATGACTGCGTTTATCACAAGCTTAAGCTACATGCAAGGGCTGTTAAACACACAACAGAATTTACTTGATGTATCATTTGCAGAGATTTAACAGTCTTGTCCAATCTGTACAGAAGGCTGGTAGGTGTGTGTCCTCCATTAGGACTCCAAATATGAATCGTTATTTTTCATCTTTCATCTACAAAAGGTCATGTTCCATTAGTCACTTCTTTTTTACTCATTAGAGAAATCAAGCTCATCAGTACTTACAGCTTCTTAACAATGTGTCTTTAGGCGTCTCATACTTTACTGATAATGGGTCCTTCACTGGTCACAGCAGCTGAAAAGACGCAATAACTTCTGCCATGTTCTGGAAGACGTTCTGAACAGTGACTGCAGATAAACACCTCCTGAGGCTGCGGAAATTGCACATACCGATGCCGCTGTGGAAGGGTCAAGGCCTCTAGAGCTAAGCCAGCTTTCACGTTATTTAAGCTAACAGATGTGATACAACACTATTGCCTGATGGATTCTCCAAAAAGTTGAAAGCAGCCTGTGGGGTTGCTTGTGACATTTTCAAGTGATCGTAATGAGAAGAAGAGATGTTCAACTCTCATTATGGCTGGAGAAAGTGAACACTAACATGTGAAGGAAGCAGTTAAGACTGCTGTGAAGAGAAACACCTAAATGACTCAGTGCATTGCAAGCATCTGTGACGTTTTTGTCAATATCCACCTTCAATTCTCTGTTTCTCTTCCCATTGTCAGGATTAGATAATGTTACTTTCCTTTCCTGCTTCTACCCTGAAGTACTGAATGATTAATGGACAAAAAGAAGTTTTCCCTAAAAAAGTAACAGATTTTATTCTTCAGCTCAAAACATTTAACCTCAATACAAAACTCCAATTCTTACAGACTTGTAAACTCATTTTTTGACTGTGGAGAAAGTAACAGGTATTTCTACTGAAGCACTGAACGTCTGCAGTAACAGCTGAGACTTACAGCTCTGCCTTTGCTCTTTCTCATGTGTGCAAACGTGGGAAGCACTGTCCCACCTGCCCCACGTCATCACTGTGGCACCCAAACAGCACGCAGCACTAGAAATGCTTAGTCTTGAAACGCCTTCACAGCAGAGGCAAGTGTTTCCTTCCAAACTCTGCAGCTCCCACAGCAGATGACAACTATGGCCAGCGCAGGAGGAGCCCACAGTGAGACCAAGCTGCCCCAGGTCTCCTGGTGGCCAGAAGTTTTCTTCTTGGAGCTTCACCATGAAGGTAGCTGCTGCCGGCTTAGTCTGTCGTGTCCAAAACAAGGGAATACTTTGAGCTGTAAACTGGAACTTGCCTTTAACTTGGAAATTTCCTGCACACCAAGACTTCTATTTCTGCACATGTCCAGGCTATTTTCTGAACTGGGATGGAGGGAATGGAAACACATCTGCCTGGTCCCTGCAGTTCCAGGGTGAGTTTGAGATGTTTCGGGCTAATTGTCCACAGCAGGGTGAGATTGCAGACGGCCACTTGCTTCCTGAGGACGGTCCCTGCCGAGCCTGGCAGGCCCCCCACCCCTTCCCCATACAGGTCTGCAGGTCAGCCCGCTCGCACCGTGAGTATTGCCCAGGTACGGCCCCCGGGAACGAGGCCCACGGGCAACCCGAAGGCTAAGCTTGAAGGCACCTGTGTGCTCTGGCCAATACCTTGTTTGCCCAGAGGCAGGTCTTGTACCTGCACGGAGCAAAGCAACACACAGACCTCATGCTTCCTTGTACTTTGTTATTTGTTTGTTTGGGGTTTTTCCTCTGTTCCCAGGAGAAGGCTGTTGTGCAAGCTTACATCACTGAGGGACAGTTTTCTAATTATCGGGCCAAATTTACAGCTAGTTTATAGTCTTATTCTTTAGCTTTTTTCTTCTCTTTTTTAGGCGTCATTTATTTTCATTGAATACACAATCACATGTAGTGAAAAAGAGAAAAAAGTTTTCTTTACATCTGGCTAATCCGCTTGGAGAGTTCTGACTACACTCGAGGTATTGCAGCTCCTGTTCACATACTTCTCCCTTTTATCTTCACGCTTATGATGATTTCCAAAATATACCAACTTTCCCCTTTTCACGTCATAAATTCATACTTTAGGCTCTTAATTTTACTTGGTAGCAACAGCTGAAGTTAAATAAAAAAGTTTTGAGCACTGATGTTGAGTGAAAGGAAGACAATTTTCAAGGTGATTTAACCATATAGTAAAAACAAAATAAAAAGTGAAATATTTGCAATAAATTGATCTGATTCCAATGCTATGCTTTAATACAGCTAACAGGTAGAAAATTAACAGGAAGATCTATGTTTCTGTTACAATAAAGAGAAACTGAGAGACATCTTTCAAGGGAAAAAATAATACATATAAGTTCATACAAGCTATGAACATTTGAGAAGTTTTATAGCTCCAGGATATTAACATGCATAAAACTACTGAACTTGATAGGCTGCAATGTGGGGAAATTGCAAAGTTTTGTTAGCGCTCCTGTGATTGAAGATCCTGGATATAGTTTTACTATGCAAGAGTATTTGATTTTTTAATGTCTATTGTTTTCATGTGTATTACTAAAATGACTGCCTTTCTCTATTTGCCATTTATACAAAGGCTTGTTTGAGATACTGCACCAAAATGTGGCACACATGTAGCTGAGTCTCAAAAGGCTTTTAATGTTTATGGGAGGGTTTTGCAGTTTATGAACTATTTTATCCCTGCCCTTGTTTGTAGTTAAGAAGATGACACAATCAGGTGGCACAGAACTGCACATCCAATAGTATAAGCCATTTCAGCACAGCAGTAAAAGAATTTAGTGAAGGTAAAACATCCAGTTCTGTCAGAGTAGAGTGTCACGTGCTGCTGTCTACGGCTCATTACCAATCCATCACTGCTGTAGTACTGTCTTTCCTGCTGCTTACACTGCTACAGCACCTGGAGGCATCATCGGGAAACGGATGCTCCACAGCGAGTTTGGAAATCACTGGACCACTTCACAGAAGGGAAATCCACTGAATGCTGCTGAATACAGAGGCACCACCTCCATCCCTGAAAGTTCATGACTGTCATGTCCCCACTCTCACATTCTCCCCTCTGCATCTGCTGTGACACACGCAGAGCCCGATGGTCTGACTCCATGTGTCTGCTCTTAGATGAAGAGCTCTTGGGGAAAACAGTCCCTCAGGGCTAGATTTCCAGCTGCAGAAGGAGACAGGCTCCCACTCTGCAGCAGCGCTTGCTCTGTCTGCTGGTGGAGAAAGCCAGTTCCCACCCAGACAGGAGATGATTTAACTCTTTTCATACCTGTCTGAAAGAAATGTTGTGTCATTGGACACAAGTTTAGAAATGGATCCTAAGATTTTGTGCTGATGGCATTTCACACTAAAAAAGGATTGACACCCTGCCGTGGGGTGTGTGTGTGGGGGGGTGGGGGTGTGGGGGGGGGTGGGGGGGGGGTGGGGGTGTGTGGGTGTGTGTGTGCATGTGCGTGTGCGTGGGTGTGGGTGTGTGTGTGCGCACATTCAGCTGGGGGACTTCTCAGTCTCTTCTTTCTATCTCTTTATTTCTGTGTAAGGTGCCCTTTAATGGGGGCTGGAGACATGGCTATGAAGAGAGTGCAAGCAACTAAAAGAATACCTTATAACTCACTAATCGTAAGGTGGGTGTGGTGGGTCTTAACTCCATACACAGCAATTCAGGTTACTCTTCCAGCACATGGGGTGAGCCTTTTACTCTCAGGGTCCCCTGGGGGAGTGGGCAGCACCCTGCTCCTGTGATCAGGTTTACACCTCAATTTTCAAAATATCTCAGAGGCAACATTTTTTTTTTTTCCATCCATCTGTCATGGTAATTTATTAACATATCACTGACCACTTTGAGATCTAACCCTTCCCATAGTTATCTCAAATGGAGCTACCTACTTCAGTGTGTCTGCCACAAAGACTGTCACTTTGGGGAATCTCACCCATGTCTTCAACTCCAGGGGCTCTGTAGATGTTTCTTTTAGCATATTAATGTATTCTTTCTCTTTGGCCATACTTTGGAGATTAGACATTTTTTTCTAAATGCCAAGCTTATAGCTGCACCATTTTCCCATTCATCCTTTAGGTATTTTATGCTTTTTACTGCTCGTGTGTGTTTGTTTGTTTGTTTGTTTGTTAAACAAACTGCACTAGGTTCCTTGTAGGGATTAGGAGGTAGGGAAGGGTTATTCAGTTCTTTTTAGCTTCTGCGCTGCACCCAGGTGGCTTCTTCTGGAATTTCTTGGTTCATTTTTCACTACTTCTTCATTTTTACGTAGCTTGCTTTTGTAAAAGGGGACACCTGCATGTGGGATTTATTTGACCTGCTCTCCTGCTATGATAATAAACCTGTCATGGTGTGGTTGCTACTACAGAGCATCTGTTCTCTAATGTCTTGAACTGCAAACCACTCCAGACCAAAGTCATAATGGCATTTTCAAACTGTCTTTCTGAACAGCATTTAGCGAACACAAGAATTCTCTCCACTTCTCAACTCTAGGTGTTGTGTTCTTTCCACAAAGAGCTGAAATCTCCCACTTCTGCCGTCTGATATAATTTAGACTTAACTTTTGGGACCCTGCTCACAGGATCAACATGGTCTTAGTACTTACTATGGGGACATCCACCTACAAGGCGTATATTGTGGGCTGCTTCTGTGATATTTTTAACTTAATGCAATTCTTTTGTAGGCAGCAACACTGAACATCTTCACTCTATTACTCATGCAAAGTTCATCACCACCTAACACTACCCCACTGATCCTCTTTCCAGAAAGTATCCCAGGTGCTTCTTATGGCAGGATCATCATTTGATGCCAAACATTGTAATTTCTCTGCTTTTATTTTTTAGCTCAGGAAGTCTGCGGGTTTTGCTTCCAGTCTTACCTGATGTCGCTGATCCCGGTGATCATGGATTCTCAACAGCATCCTCCACTTCTTGCTTTCGAAAGGGCCCTCTCTGTTCCAGGAGCTTATTCAGACCCACTTAAGGGTGGCACACACCCAAGATACTCTGGCTTTTCCTTCCTAGCAGACAATTCTCCTTCCTAATGACTTAGTGGCACAAGGAGCACTGCAGCAAGATACTGTCTTCATAGGCCTCCTCTGTGAAGCCTTGTTTCTCTCTGGTGCTCCACCTCAGCCATGCTCATGTAAGAAGAACAAGGTGTCCTCTTACCAGGTACATGCAGATTAGGCCAGCTGCCTGGTCAGGTTACACTTTGGGCTGTATACAGCAGTCTGGGTGATCTCGCACACTTCTGAGGAGTCTCAGACAGCATTTTGAGCTTAAATACTATGTGGGTTTTGGTGTGTCTAGCTTTTAACTCCCTCCTTTGGAGAAGTGGTTAAGATTATTCTCCCGTTCCTCTGCTCTATCATTATGGATAGTGTGAGAACAACCCAAAGATGTGGTCGAGGTGGCTGATGTTCTCATAACCACCCCTGGTGCAAACCCCCTCATTTGTGAGGCACCATCTTTTGTCTTGCTGGTCCTGGGCACTCTCTGTTTGCTACTCAGGATAGCAGGTCCACGCTGCACAGCCAAACCCCTCCGCTGTATGTGACAGTCGCTCAACAGTCACAGCAGCCTCTGCAGTGCCACCAGGCTCCCACCCATCCACCCTCAGCAGCCACTTGCCATCAAAAAACTGGTCACAGCAGCCAAACTGCATCCAGTTCTCTGCAGTTCTGGAAAGGAGCCAGACCTTGCTCTTCTCCTGACCTCTGCAGGCAAAACCTCCATGCAATCTCTGTTGCTTGCAGCCCTCCTGATCCAAGAGAAGCAGAATTTTTGGTAAGCTTCTCAGTAACTGGTGCAGGATTTTTGTCTGTTGTTGTTGATATTTAACTTCAAAAGGGGTGGGTCCCCAAACATACTGCCTTTATTTACAGCAGTAAACTCCACATCACTTGGAGTTTGGCTCAGCTCAATCAATACTTCCTCAGGTAGTGACCGCACTTCTTTGATAAGTAAAGGCTTCAAGAAGAGGCATCGCTGAGACTGAGGAGGCTGTTACAGGCTAAAGGTCACTTTGTAGAACTGGAGGATACCTAGAGTACTTGGTTTACTTTAATAGCTATATTTTTGAAAGAGATGTGTAATTTTACTGCTGCCTTTACAAAGGTCTCCTTTGCCAACATCTGCCAACATTCAGGGACAGATAAAATTTTTCAAAGTAATGAATTTGAATGATGGAATCCAAGGACTGGCAGGTAAAACCAGGTGTAGGTTCACACACCAGTGAGTCATTGCCTACGTATTTATTAAATTATCTGCCAGTAATTGCCTAAACAGAATTCTTGATCAGGACAATAGAAACAGCATACCAGCATCAAGAAGGTAGAGGGTTATATTGCTGATGTTGTCACAATTAACCCAAATTCACTGTGAAAAAGCCTGATTATTAAGCCAGTGGATATAAAAAAAAAATCAACCCTTATAAATCCAAATGGAAACACATTTTCCTGTCCCACCATGTAAATACAGGAAAGTGGACTTCAATTAAAAATCACAAGTGTTAAAGCTTTAAAACAATCTAAAAGAAGAGAAAGTTGAGTACTTTATGACCCAGTACTCTCACACAAAGGGAGAAGCAATATACAATGAAAAATAGGGATTATCCATTAATGTGAGAATAAATCATAAAAATGAAGAAGTTAAATCCTTAATATTAATAATATTCTAAAGTACATGACAGAATTATCATGTATTCCTCTGCCATAAAATCTTTTGTTAACTTTAAATACATCATGCTGGCATACAGTTCAGTTTCTTCAGTAAGAGAGAAGTCTAGCGTAAGACTGAAGAAAAATGAAGTCTTTGAACTCATCACCAGAATTTAGATGGGTCAAAAATTAAATTGTTGGGTTTGGTCTAACTAATGCCAATGTACAGCTTATTTATATGTCACATGACTTTTTAGGCCATAACAATGTTGTTCAATATTTATTATAGCTCAAATATCAACAGAAGCCAGCTTTCATTCCTTTATTACTCACTGTGTTAATGCCTTGCTATCTATTTGGAAGGAAGATGAGAACAAAAGAAGAACAGAAGTAACATTTCAGCCATCAATCAATTACAAGAAAATAATGCTAAAACAATACAAACCAGTGAAAAAAGTATGACTCTAAGTTCCTCTCAAGAACACGTCAAAGAAAATGTCATCTGAAGTTCTGCAGGACAGCATAAAAGCATTGATTTATCTGCTATGTGGCTCGAGCCATGGCTGGTCACTGCAACCATCTTCTGTTCTTGGACTAGCAGGGCAACATCAGGGCACAGAAAGCTCAGTAGTCACTTTGACCATGCCACAGAATGGGAGACTGTGGGTTAGCTATTCTTTGCAATCTAAATAGCTTCTTCCAATGAGCTGGAAGAACAAATGCAGCTGATTCTGTTCGAAGGAATATGTTTTCTCAGTACCTTTAAAATACTGGTGGTGCAGGCTTCTGCTTGTGTGTAAAGGCTCCACACTGGAGTGATTTGAACACTATATGTTTAAGCCAAAAACAACAATGTAGTCCTCACCATCCTAATGAAATTTGGAGACTTCAGTATTAAAACAATTGTTCTATTGTTTCTTATTACAACAAAATATTGTTGCAAACTGTTGTTCAGTTGATCATTTTTTTAAATGGAGGCTCAGAAAGCTCTGATCTTAAGAAGACCACAGGGTGTGAAAGGTAGGTTATAAAGGCTCTAGTGCTGTGCTCAGGAGTTAAATTATTCAATTGGTTTTCCTGCCTCTATGGTTAATCCATTTTTAAGGGCTCGGTTGCCCCCAAAGCTTCTATATTGACTAGCTCTACTATTTTTTAAGCAAGACACAAAAGACCAGGTGTAAGTTTATAAGACAGTGAGCCTGCACGTAATGAGCTTCAGCAAAAGAACAGAACTGTTGTCTGTTTGCTATTTCATTGTCTTTTTTTAATTGTTTATTTCTTATAAATACTGAACTTATAAATCTGATGCTACAAGATAGACTGTTCAGGCTGAGTTTTGCCTTTAAAAGTTCTTACTATATTTTATAGTACATTGAATTTTTCAGCTCATTCAGAAAGTAGTATGCACAATCATGAAATTGGTACTTTGATTATCTCTAGCCAAGTATTAAGGCTCCATGCACTGTTTACAACCTCACTATCACTTACCAGTAACCCCAAGGAAACAGAATTGCATCTTCTTCAATCTCTAAAAACTTAAATAGGAAATTCTAAGCTCTCCATAAATGAGCAGAACTCCCATTCTTGACAAGATATTCTTTAAATTTAGTACTCAGCAATTCATTTGGTCTTCCCAGCCCCCTGGCCAATGATAACGGGAAAAGGAAAAGAGAAAAGTCATCTCCAAAGGACTTGAGGATCATTTTAGCAACCAGAAATCAAGGTATTATGGGTTGAAAATTCATGTACTTTAATAAACAGATTGAGTATGCCTGTAGAAATACGAAGTTTTAGAGATAATAAAAAAAGTTCACACTGCATTGGATTAACATTAGAAATTTACCAAAGAAAAGCATGATCAACTTTGCAGTTTTCTATCACTTGAGTTTCCAGAGCCAGACAAAAAATACCATGTGTCTTATAATAAAGCAAGAACATAGACATTCAGTCACATACTATCAAGAATATTTAAAGCCAGATAATGTTTGGCAATTTGGATCAGATCCATCTATCATATAAAGGTCATACCTTCACTTTTTCTAGTCCGAGCATGAGAATTTGCTTCAGCTGAACATTTTCACTGCAGACAATCACCACTGTAAAGCTTAATAACACTTCTTCACTTCATTGTGTGGGTGAAAATAAAAAACCTGATTTTATATCTCTTCTGTTTTGCTCACTCATATATTCCACTTTTCCTGCTCGCTCAGAGAAAAAGTTTACTCAGTTCTTGTGTTGCTTTCTATTTTTGAAAACAATGTTGATTGTTAACTTAAAAATAAATATAATTTCAACATTCACATAGTATTTAACAATAGCTAGCTTCAGGTGAACACTGTAAATTCAAATCCTATGTTAGCAATACAAATAATTCGTAAAATTATGTGGAAGTATGGTTATATCAACAGTAGAAGCAGGGACCTGAGGGAAAGTTAGTTGGATTTACATTTGTTAATCCATCAAATCTAAGCATAAGATTTTGAAACACCATGACATTTATTTTAGCAGACATACATTGTTGAGCAAAAAGCTAGATTACCTAATATTTGGTCAAAAAAATCTGAATAAATGTAGAGAAAATTAAAAAAGAACAAATAAGATCTTCATATATACAAGTAATTTACATTCCATAAATACTAAATTAACCTGCTAAAAATACCTTTGCTGACTTTTTTTCTCTTCAGGGTGCCAGGTTTTTCTCTGGGTTTTTGGTTTTTGGGTTTTTTTTTTTTTTGTTTCTTTGGTGTTTTTTTTTTCTGTTTCGACCCAATTTCTCTAATAAAACAGCATTTAATAAAATTGTTACATCCTACAGGCTATACTCTGGTGATTTCAGGCAACACCTTCTACAAGAGATTCCTCCCTGGTGTCCATTGATTAGCTCCTGGTTTTCAGCTCTTCTTGGGCTTAATTTCCTCAGTTCACACTGTAGAAGTCATTGATAATGAAGGCACAAAAACATTACTTTCAACATATTTTTTATAGTATACAAGCTTGTCTTTACCTTGTGTGGCAATCCTGAAGCATAGTACTCCTATAACAAATTATTTACTGGGAGTGGTCAGCTCCAGCTGATCAGCTACCCTGGCTTTGTTTTATATTTACCTAGGATGACTGCTAATGAGGTTTTCAATAATGACATTTCTTCAGCACTTATGTGTTGTATGGGCTTGAGGTACCTCTTCCTGCACAACAGTGAAGATGCTACTTCATTTGGTTTAAAAATCAAAAGAGGAGGGTAATTCTCCATGGCTATAATTTTTAAAAATAGTTTCAAAACTATAAAAATCTTGATTTATTGCCTCCAGGACATACAGTTTATGGCTGCCTTTCTTGAATGAATGTCAAAGAACAGAGCTTTGTTTTCTTGTAATTCTTCAGCCAAACAATAGATGAAAGCAATACAAGAAAAACAGGAGAGGCTGGAGCCAGTGTATCTAGGTCATTTGAATACAACTACTCTCATTGAGTCTCAGCACAATGTTCCTTCTCAAGCTCTTAGCAAAAAAACATTCACTTTTTTGGGGCACAGAAAAGGAGGCACTGACAGCCATAATGCACAGTCAGGGCTGTGACAGAAAGCTGTGAGCTGGAGAATTTGATGCGTTACTGTTCCCAACTGCTTTGTCCATATTTATAGGCAGTTCTGGACAGGGGCTGCTTCTTATAGTGTGGGATAGATGTCTCAGCCTCAGCAACTCAATGTCAACAGTGAGAGCACAAAGGAAAACAAACAAACAAACAAAAAACTTCCTCAAAATCAAAACACCACCACCACCCCTCAAAAAAAAACAAAAACAAAACCAAAAAAACCCCACCAAACCAACCTTTCTTCATTGTTTAGACTAATTTTCCAGGCATAAACTGTTTCCAGAGCTTTAACAGAAAAATGAGTGTCTCCTGTGTAGCACAGAGCCAAGGCTTTGCTGTCAAACCACCCATCACATTGCACCTGCCTTGTGATTCAGTTCACTGTGTAGCTACAAACCCTCTGCAGGTGTTTGGCTCCAAAGGAGATGCTTGCTGCTCCTGTTCTCAAAGCTTTTCATCAATACTGGGCAAGCAGCTCAGCTCTTCTACAAAGCTGGGCAGATGGTGCACATCAGGGTTCAGGGAAGCCCAGCTCTGCCCCTTGAAAAAGCTTTGAAAACTCTGTTTGGAAAGAAATACTTTGTTCAGGGTCTACACTCCCTGAAATCCACATTTGTTTCAGCTGTGGAGGACTCCCTGAGCACTCTACTTGATTTGTGGGTACTAGGACCATGTAAATCAAGCCATGCCTAACTCCTCTTTTCATCACTGGCAGCTTTACATCTTCTTGCAGTGTCTGCCTGTTAGGCTAACACCCTTAGGACATTTTGGGGATGGTGCAGTTTAAAGCGTGTATTTCACCACACATCCTCCATGTCTATCTATTTCCTGAATTTAAATCATCACTCAATAAATTCAAGACAATTTAATATAAAGCTCATCTTTGCTTAAGAGGCATATGTCTGTTGACATAATTCTACAAGACAAATACATGTTTATGTATACAAGGCTACATCACAGTGGGTCCACATCATCCTTTATCTAACTTCTTAACCGGGATTAGAATTTGTCTGTGTATGTGTGCATGTGCATCTGCAGGGGGTACATGGGAGGAAGTGTCAGAATTAACAGCAAGAGGTTATAAAGGAAACAAGCTGTATTAGGAATCTATTAAAAAAAAACAAAAACAAAAACAAAAACAAAACAAAAAAACCCAAAAACAAACAACAAACAAAGAAAACCAAAACCAACAAAACAAACCAACAGTCCTTAATAGCTAATGTTTTGGCAGTCTGAGAGCAAAATTACCTGTGTTAAAGTAGAATATTTTGAATTAAAAGCTGAGTACTACCAATATTTCCAAGTTATATTTTAAAAGGCAAAGGAACATCATTGAAATTTTTGGCTTTGAGTATATATTTAACACAGATTTAAAATATGAAACCAAGAAAGTATTTTTACCCTCATGCATAATGCTAAATGCTGCTAAAGAAAAAATTAAAAAAATAAAAATGCATCAAAGCCCAGAGGAAAAGTTCTCATCACAGCCTTCAGTGTAGTACAGATCCTTCCTTCCTTCATATCATAAAGGGGATTTTCTTTCCAGTGCCTACCAAGTCCAAAGCAGAAGAATGGGATAAAAAATGAGAGGTGCTGAACTCATGTCCAGTTTGAAGCTTAGTTTTTTTACTGGTAGTCTGGTGCACACTGCATGGGCCATTTAACATTTACATAGGATCACCCGTGATCACCTTGCCAAGAATTCTTGCTAAATCTTTTTGTTCCAGCAGTGTGATTGGTGTTTGGGTTTGTTGTGTTTTTTTTTCTTTTTCGTCTCCTTCCTTGCAGTAGTGAGCACTACAGACCTTGACTCAGTGTAGGACAGAGGTGGGGTGAGTTAGTTACAAGGTGACTCTGGCCTTGTAGTAAACAATGACATCTGATCCTGTCTTGTGCTTAATTAGCTGCAAGGGAGTGGATGCATCTGTCAGTGAAAGCTCCTAGATGAGAAAAAAACCAGTTGTCAGACTTACACGTGAAGATAAAAATGGAGGGGGTGGATAACAGTATTATTAAGCAATTGCATAATTAGCAGGAAGACCTGTCAAAACTTTACAAGGACTTGAGTGTCCTTACTTGCTTTTGAAACTTTATTACCATCAGAAAGAAGAAAGATTCATTACCCTCATAATCCCACAGGCATTCTTCTTGACACATAAACTGAGATTTGCCCTGTATTTTCAGAAGGAGAAGGGCTTACAGGACTGTGCTACGTGCAACAGGGTCTAGAATGGAATGTGCAATCCAGGGAGCAAAGACAGTTGCAAAGCTGTCTTCTTGATGGACTAGACATTGAAAACATCTGTTTAGACTTTCATGGTCTGCATTTCTAGAAATTGACTCCTGCATTCTTGGAAATTATTTAACTGAAAAAAAAAAAAAATTGGAAACCAAGAATGTAAAAGCCTTTTGAAGATATGGCAATGATTAACTAATAAATTCCTCTGTTGATCATGGATCTATAATGCTCAGTCATTATCTTGCAGAATTTGTCAGTTCCTTGTTTTAGCTATTTCACACCCTTGCTCATATTCCTGACTTTGTGTTTTAGTCTGAAAATCAACTTTAAGTGAGCACTGCAGCAACTTGCTTTGACTCAGATGGGACTTTGCTAGGATGGGACTTGTTTCCTGTCCAGTTTTGTTTGAATACAAATCAAATACTGAAGCAGATACTGCTATGATACAGCTGTTCTTGTGTCTCACTGTAAATAAACAAAAATACATCTGCTTCATGGGGCCAGATTGTATTAAGAGGCAGATGAGGGAAATGCTGCGATGGTTAAAACTCAAATATCCTTGAAACCATAAGGCTGAAGTCTGTTTCCTCTAATATCAGAAGAAATTGAAGGAAGGCAAACCAGATACCATATAGAGAGCCTGCCTTGTTTGTAGCTTGGTGTGCCAGCTCAGCCCATTGCACATAACCCATGCAACTGCTGCTGAAGCATTAATTTGTTTAACTCCTCATATGAAGCTAAAATCACTTTGGGAACTATAAAATACTTTCAAATTGTCAAACACGTTTTATATACATGTCTATTGAGAGAGAGAACTTGGTGCCAGCTAGTTAGGCAACAAGTCCTTGGGTAAAGTTGATTCTGCTTCTGATTTAACAGTATTATTTCTGGGGCAATTATTTATTTCTTCTCACATGCATTGGAATTTCTGCTTTTCTGGAAAATGCTGCCATTTTTATTTCACTTTTGTTGTTGCTATCTGGTCTGGTCAGTTATGGAAATGGAAGGACAGCAATCAGCCTAGGCTTAAACTGTGGCAAAACCCCATTCGGCTATAATAATACCAAAATTTCAAGTGAGTCTATGGTACTACAGCATGAATAAACCCAAATGCCTGCTGGTGACTGCGTAAGGGCTCAGGCTGGGTGCACAGTTTCTCACATATGTTCTTAATTATTTAAAAATACCTTCCATTCATCCGTTTGGATAAAGCCTGTTCTTTCCTCCCTTAAGACAAAACTCTAAGTGATTTTAATAAAAGCAGGTTTCCCCAACTTTTTCTAGAAGGAAACAAGTTATGAGATGTCAGGTGATTCTCTAACACATTAGTTTCTGTGAGGTATCATAGCAGTGAAATTCATTATCCACTCCCATCTACACACATCTACAAACTGCTCCATCACTCCCCTCCTCAACCAGATAGGGGAGAGAAAATATACACAAAAACTTGCGGGTCGAGATAATGTCAGGGAGATCGGTGAGGAATTACTCTCAAGGGCAAAACAGTCCAGCTTGGGGAATATAGTTTGATTTATTACCGTACAAATCAGAAAAACACTTTTCCCTCACCCTTCCCCTCTTCCCAGGCTTATTAACTTAATTCCTCATTTCTCTACATCCTCCATCTGAGCGGTGCAGGGGAATGGGGAGCGGAGGTTACAGCCAGTTCATCACACGTTGTTTCTGCTGCTCCTTCCTCCTCACACTCTTGCCTGCTCCATCGTGGGTCCCTCCCATGGGAGACAGTTCTCCATCAGCTTCTCCAGTGTGAGTCCTTCCCACGGGCTGCAGTTCTTCATGAACTGCTCCAGCATGGGTCCCTCCCACGGGTTGCAGCCCTTTGGGCACAGGCTGCTCCAGCCTGGGTCACCCGTGGGGTCACAAGTCCTTCCAGCAAACCTGTTTCAGTGTGGTCTCCTCTCTCCATGTGTCCACAAGCCCTACCAGCAAACCTAATTCAGTGCAGTTTTTCCACAGGTCACAGCTCCCTTCAGGCATCCACCTGCTCCGGTGTGGGGCCCTCCATGGGATGCAGGTGGATATCTGCTCCACCGCTAACCTCCCCAGGCTGAGGGGCACAGCCTGCCTCACCAGCGTCTTCACCACAGGCTGCAGGGGAATCTCTGCTCCAGCGCCTGGAGCACCTCCTGCCCTCCTTCTGCACTGACCTGGGTTGTTGCAGGGTTGTTGCTCTCACATAGTCTCAGTCCTCTCTCTCACTAGCACAGCTTTTTGGGCTTTTTCTTAATATGTTATCACAGAGGTGCTGCCACCATTGCTGATGGGCTCGACCTTGGCCAGTGGCAGGTCTGTCTTGGAGCTGGCTGGCATTGGCTCCATTGGATATGGGGGAAGCTTCTGGTATCTCCTCAGAGAAGCCACCCATTTAGCTACCAAAACCTTTCCATGAAACCCACTACAGTATGATTCTACAGAATTATTTCTATAGCTTCGGAAGGCTTAAAAATGTAAAGCACTATGCTCAGCTGCCAAATCTCTGATTAGGGTCATAGTGAAATAGGATGATTTTCAGAAGTGCCACGTTTCAGTGAACTCTTCTAAAAAACATCAGTGACTGTTTAGATTCCCACCTGATGGTTAAGGTTGGCAATTAATCCTGAAGTGATACTGCTTAGCAGCCTCCACTCTAACCTGTGTATGTAGGCATTGCAAACTTTACCAGGTTGTTATTTTTCACTGTCGCATTTTGTTTCTGTCATTGTGAACTCACACGCATCTGTGTGATGTTATGCAAAAAATAACTTCCGATTAAAACTGAAACAAAAGCCTTCTCCAATCCCCACATTTTTCCAATATAGTAAAAAAACTCACAATAATTTCTGCATCCAGAAATTAAAAAACAGATTAGAGATCTGCCTTTTGATTTACCTATGAATATATTACTTCCAAGCCTCTGAAAATCTATGTAAGTATGTGGCAGATTATTACTGTTATTTGTGTCCTGTAAAAAGCTCCAATGCATCAGACATTGTGGGGAAACAGGAACAGAAGTATTGTCATCATCAACTAAAGGACAATATAGGTTAATGCTATGATCAGAACCAACTGATAAGCTGATCGGTACAAGCAGCAAACACAAACCTACAGAATGACAGAAAACAAAGTGATCTGGCTGGTTAAAATGTTGTTTCATGATTCAAAAAATAAGTTTTCAAAAGCTTTATATGTTTTTTTCTGGCATGACAAATAGAGCTTTAAGGAGGCATTGAAGAAAACAATTATGCAGTTTTTTTTCTGTCAGGTAGGCATCAAGAACGTCATGCCTGGAGGTGTGGAAGAGCTTCTCTGGAGGCAATGGAGGCTACAGTCATAGGCTGACAGAGTAGCAAGTCAGCCAGTGATACCAGCCAATGGATCAGGTGGGCATATGTCATGCAAGGTCTCTGAAAGCTCCATCATTTAGATCCTTAATGAGATAATAAAGAGAGAATTGGTGGAAAGAGAGAGGAAAGGGATGAAACAGCCATTAGGCAGAGAAAACATCTTTTCAGTTAACAGACTATTATGTATGAGTAGTCCAGTTCTGCATTTCTTACAGCTATGAATTATGTCACAGTCACTAACCTGAGTGCTCAAGAAACTAAGAGTACTTTAGAGCTGTGGAGAGGTGGGAAAGAATACCCCTTTAGGAGGCAGAGTCTGGAAGACATAGGAGTCAAAAGCAACACTTCAGAAGAAACTCCTTAAAATACTCCAGGACAGTACTGCTGATGTAATTTCTAAAGCAAAATCTGGATGGCAGCTGGGCAAATGTATTCATTTTTCTTATTTGCTTTAACAAAAATGTTACTTTTGTAAGATTCTCTCAAAATGAAACATAAGAAAATGAACTTTGAAATAACGGCCTTCAGATAAAGATTAAAGGCTCTTCGAGGTAATTACTTGTAGTAAGTTTGTAAAGTAGGGATTAATGGTTAGTGAAAAGACATAATGGGCAATAAAATATATTGAAGCAACAGACTAAGACTAACACTGTCTCTGTACTGAAGAAGGCACATGTGCAATAAAATTAGTGGTTTAACAGTCAGGTTTAAAACTGATAAAGTAATGAAAACCAGTCCTAGATTTTCCACTCCTTTTATCATTTTTGTCCAACAGATGATGCAGTTAACTTGATGGAAAAAGTGCTGAGTACTAACAGTAAAACTGTACTCAGAATACAACGATGCTCTTTAAATGACAGTTGAAGTCAGGCTTTTCCAGATACTGGAGCTGTCTGTACTTTTGGTTCTTCCACCTGGTTATTCCATTCCTGTATCTGTTTACCTTACCTTCATCTCTCACAGAAAAGTGTGATAGTCTCTGACCCCTCCTGATATCTGCAGTTGGGTTTCAAACACCAGGTTCTTGCCCTAATGAGATGTAGTGGAGGGGTTTGGTGTTAATCTGGTGGATTCTATGGTCCACCAACACTAAAGTTTCTTTGAAGCACAGCTACAGTCCAAGCACAATACCAACAATTTAATAACAGTAAAACAATTAAACATAGAGCCATGGTGAGTTTAAGATTGGATCACCACCTCTATCAAGGGAAACCTAAAATATCAGTGACTCACAAATCAGACGGAGCTCTTCGGTCAATCAGTTTCTATATCAGATATTGTCCCCAACCTGCTTCTAGGAAAGGCATCCAATATGAGAAATGAGAGGAATGAAATCTACAGTGTTATTAATATCAGATAACGATAGGGTAAAACTACAAACCATGGCCTCCTCATTTATACCCCCAAGACTTCTCCTGAGATGGGAGGCTCCTGAGCTTGCTACAGATAAGATTTTGTAGATATGCACCGTACTGAATTTGTCTTCTTCACAGAAAGTCAAGTAGCCTTTGTGCGTCATCCTTAAAGATTCAGTTATCAGGCTGTAATTCCCTGGTTTGCTTTCCCCATTTTCCTTGGCCTTATGACAACTTTCAATAAAATATGATTAACACTGGTAGTGACAGAAGTAACCTCAAAAATATCTGGATGAATATTGTTTTGGGTAGGTGTATCATGCAGAAGATGGAGGGTTTTGTGAGAGCCCTAACCTTTCAGTAGTTGTGTAAGACTTGGCTAAGATTGACTAATACTGATGATATACTGTATAATGGTAGTCAAAAGTTTAGGGTCAGCATTAGGCAAAAATGTCTTTCATGTTACCCTCTGACAGTTGCTTACTTTGGGTAAATTTCAATGTTTCAGTTAGCTGCACTACTTTTAAGCAACAATGAAAAGCTTGAGGGACAATATGGTTGCTGGGATTCATAAGGGAATTATGAGTCTCTTTTGCTATTTAGTCACTAACTCATACCAACCCTGAAAAAGATAATCTGCACATAATAACTAAACCCATGAAATTCTTTGCCTTTCCCAGGAAATGATCTGTAACAAATTTATGTTTTGCCTATGGATATGTCCTGATTTACTGAGTAACTAATGCCCTTCATTCTTATTGCAGAGTCAGGAAGGTTTCTATGAATAGCCAAAACCTAAAGCAATGTTGACTAACCTTGCCTGGGAACATAGTTCTCACTCATGTTTTGTACCATAGATCTGTTTTAGCAAAAGTTTTAATGTGGTTTATATCTTCTTTTGCACATACATATTTTAAAAAGTATTTCTAATCCTTTCTTCCTGGGAAGACCAACAGATGTCTTTGCCCTGTCACTGCCATGTAAAAGCTATAAAGATGTATGAATACAAAGGGGGGACAATTTTTTTTTTTGTTTTTTCACTCCTGGTGACAGTTTTGTTAAGGACTTCACTAATTTTTGCCCCAAGGTGACAGTGAAAATTATGACTCAATGCCTTTTTGGTAATGCCTACAATAAAGCAGTGGTGCCACTGACGCTGCTGAGAAAGAAGCTTTTACAGCACACACCACCTGCAACATGGAACACCAAAATACTCCTACTGCTCACAGCTGTCCCCAGTACATGCTCCTTTTTTTAAAAAAAAAAACAAACAAAAAAACCCCAACAAACTATTTCCAGCTCAGATCATTCTTTCGCTGGTTCCCAGTTCTTTGCATTTTTGCCATTATTCTCCAGTAACTCATTCTCATGCTCAGTGGCTAAGAAACTGCTATTCTTTAAAACTCATCCTGGTGACTTGTCCTTCTTACTTACTTCACGTCAATAATTACTAACAACCACCTGTTCCTGTCTTGATAATTTATTTTTCAGATAAAGATGGAAAATAAGCTCTATAGCAAGGGTTTGTGCTTCTTTGGAACACATTTTGCTTCAGGTGATGTAGCCTTTTTGGGAGTACACCAATCAGACTATCATTTTCCTTCTCATATTTGCATGTGACTTCTTCACCTCTCAAACAGAGCATTCTAAGAATAAATAGGTGTCCACTAACTCCCACTTCTTCAAGTAGGCAGCTGTGTAGAAACAGTGTTTTCACCAGCCCCTTGTACAGCCCAAGCTGATGTGACATGCTTGGAGTAATAACTAGTAAAAAATCCTAGTAATAACTGCTAACAGTCCCTGGCATGAAAATCTACCCCAAACAGCTTTTGGGCTGCAAGCTGGAGGCAGTGCTTTTCCTTCTCCACGGAGAATGTGTGATCAGGTCGCACATGTCTCCATGTGTGTGCACAGGTGTGTGTAGGCAGTTAGAAATCAGTATAGAAAAGACATGACGTAAAAGAATGGGAAGCAAACAAGGGCAAGCAATGTGAAGGTCAGTGAGGTGAGGCAGGAGTGGCTGGGCTCTTCTGCCACGTACTCAGGTTAAACCTCTAAATACCGTAAGTTTGCTTAGCTTCTGATGAATGGAATTTTCAAATCTTTTAATACCATGTTCTTTTCTTTCATTCCCCCAGTGTTTCTGCAATTCTTTTTCCCTCTGACTTGCTTTGCTAATAGTCCTTGGTGACTGCTTTGCTTCAACAGAGGTTTTATAAAAAAGCCTTTAACATAAATTCCACCCCCACACAATGATAATAAGATTTCTTTTCTAGTTGCTTTTCTCTCTCTTGTCCGTCACCGGAATGACACTTCAGTTTCTCTGTTGAGCCACCATCAAACTTCAGCTTAATGCTATATCACCTAAGAGACCTGTGGTGGTGGAGAGAAAAGTGATCCAAGTCATTAAAGGAGGAAATAATACATTTCAATAAAAAGGAATGACATAAAAAGAGCATAAGTAGATCATCTCAATTTCTTCTCTCTCTCAGTCCCCTATTCTAACACATCTATGCAATTAGAGCATCTGTTATCTTGATGGCCTGCAGTGTAGCACCAACATCAGCTATGTGATTTTGCAAACTTCATGGCATTTATAATAGGGACTCAAAGGACACTATTAAAATTGAGTGTAAATGAAAACTATTCTAAAAATCGCTAAATAACAGGCAAGGGGAAACACACTGAAGTTACTTTTGTTCTATTAACAGCTGGGCAGGCTGTTTTGGATTGAAAAACAACAACAAAAAAAGAAAAGTCCTGAACTCTTTCGATCCTCAGGAGCTTCTAAACCAATTGCAAATTAAAGAACTTCAGCTAAGAAGTAATTTCTTCTCTCAACTTCATCCAGTCAATTGGACCCACAAGACAAACATTTTCTTTTTTTCCATGCTGTTAAACATATGCAAATCTGGGTTTTTTTGAGTCAAGTTCTTAATTTAGTTTATAATTTGAGGCAGAGTTTGCCAAGTTATGCATTTCAAAATTAGCCACTAGAAAGGATAAGCAGGAGAAATATTTTCCTTGAGGTGAATTTGATACAAATACGAAATATTGGAACAAAACTTTAACAATGCATTTTGGGATAGACTGATAATTAGGGGGTTTATTACTTCACATGCTATTCTGTTGCAACCTTTGCAGTACAATTCTCATAAAACAGCATGACTTCATATGCCCCTTGGTATTTAGCAGCCGTACCGTATACAATCTGCCATCCTAGGTAACTGCACAAACATTTTTACAAAATGTCAAATAAATAGGAGGGATTAGAGAGAAAGATACATTAGTATAGACAAATTTTCACATTTTTTTTTCAGATAGCATGTTTAATAAAAATAATTTTAGCAAAGCTTTGTGATAATATCTTGCATGAACACATATAATCAGCACAATGAACCTGAAAAGACATCTGGAAAACAGAAAAAAATGGGTGAACTGTTATTTCAGGGATCCATTTTTTTTTTTCCTGGGTTAAGAACATTTTCTGCAAAGATAAGGTAAACAAAGTGAAGGCTGTTGAGGCAGATGATAGCTGAGCTTAACACACTTATTTAATCTTTGTTGTCACCCATGTTATGGTGTATTGTGTTTGTGTGGCAAGGGTTTGGTAGTGGGAAGCTACAGGGTTGGCTTTGGTAAAAAGCTGCTAGAAGCTAGAAGGCTCCCCTATATCTGATCTAGATCTTCTAAGCAGATTGCCTTTTCTAATTCTCACTGAGATAATTTTCTGAAGTGCCTTTTTCAATTTTGTTTTTCTTTTTAGTCTATCCTGCATATTTACTTGGTAGGTTTATTTCTCTTAACTCTTATGAAAAGTCATGCTTTAATTGTAAGTGAAGGATTTGCAAAATCTGTAGCACTGGCCGATGAGCACATCAGTGCAAATGACATAACTAGGATATGCCTTGTATAAGAACCTTCTGTCCCTAAGGAACTCCAGGACAAGGAGGACTCAAGGTTCCCATCCTTCCATACACTGGTACATTTAGCATGTTAAATCTGTATCTTAACACATTGTAGTATGTGTCCTATATGATCTTAAAATACGTATTTCTGTATTATTGTACATGCCTTCTTTCCTAGTTGAAGAGCTTTGTTCATAATGTACAGGTTTTAAATCTTCATAGTGTTTCCTCTTCAACAAAATAACATTTTTTCCTGTTTTTATGTGAAGAGAGTGGAGAAGAGAGGAAGCAGAAATAAACATGGGAAGAAAAGAAACATGGGAAGGAAGAAAGGCCAGGTGTGTGAACAGAGACTTGTGGCTTGCTACAGTAGGACTTATTCTTTCCAGTTTCTGTGCATACTTCCAGTTCATAAAATTACAGAATCATAGGAAGATTTGGGCTGGAAGGGACCTTTACAAATTGTGCCATCCAATCTCGCTGCTGTAGACAGGACACCTCCCACTATGCCAGGTTGCTCAAAGCCCTGTCCAACCTGACTTTTAACATTGGCAATGAACGGGGCATCCCCAGCTCCTCTAGGCAACCTGTTCCAGCATCTGACCACCCTCATCATAAACAATTTCTTTCTTATCTTCAACTTAAATCTGCTACACCTCAGTTTAAAACTGTTGCCGCTTGTACTGTCACTATGGGACCTCGTAAAAAGTCTCTTTCCATCTTTCTTGCAAGACCCCTGCATATATTGAAAGCCTGCAATAATGCCTGCCTGGAGCTTTCTCTTCTGCAGGCTGAGCCACCCCAACTGTCTCACACTTTCTTCATGGGAGAGGTGCTCCAGCCATCTGATAGTTTTTGTGACCCTCGTCTGGACCTGCTCTAAGAGGTCTGTGTCTTTCTTGTGCTGGGGACCCAGATCTGGATATAGTACCCCAGGTGGGGTCTCCTGTAAACAGAGAACAGCAGCAGAATCATCTCCTGTTACCTGCTGGCCACCCTTCTTTTTTATGCAGCCCAGGATACAACTACCTTTCTGGGCTGAAAGAGCACATTGCCAGTCCATATCCAATTTTTTGTCCACCAGCATCGCAAATTCCTGTCTGCAGGGCTTCCCTCAATCCATTCATCTCCCAGCCTGTACTGCTATTGGGGATTGTCCTGACCCAGGTGCAGGATCTTGCACTTGGCCTTGAAGGCCACTTGGGCCCACTTCTCCTTGATACTTCTTGTCCAGGTCCCTCTGGACGGCACGCCTTCCCACTAGTATATCAAGTGCACCACTCATCTTGGTGTCATCCACAAACTTGCTGAGGGTGCACTCAATCTCACTACCTATGTCATTAATGAAGATATTAAAGTGTTATCTCTGATATGATTTGATACTATTTGATAATAGATATATCAATTGATAACAACTAAAGAACTCTGGGAATGCAATGGCCTTCAAAAATCTCAGTATGAAGTATCTAGACTTACAATTCATCCAAGTTTTATGGCCTTCCATTGGGTCACTGTTGCTTAATCACACACCATAAAGAACCGACATGATTTGTTATAGCTGTGCATCCAGCAGTAATTCCACTAATGGGCTTAACTATTACTAAGTCATAATTCCAGTTTTAAATTTCTAACCAGTGCTGCAAAATATTTACTGAAATGGCTGAAGATAAACCTTGCCCTATTTTATTTCCACAGTGTGGGTTTTGAAACCTCCCAAGGCATTACTTTCTTAAATTATTAACTTCATATAAAATTGCAATGTTTATGAGCCCTGTTCATGCACTAATACCCGGCATATTCAATGTGATATAAATAAACCATATTATTTTCATCTCACATACAATCCCAGACAGGGAAAGTACAGGTGCAAAGACACAAGGGATATAGATAATGAAGAATGGCAATTGGACAGCACACAGTGTGTCTATGAATCCCAGACTATCTTCTCTAGGTCTGCTATTGCTCCCACTGAAATCTATGTCAAAATTATTTCAATTGATCTGTGATGACACAGGAAACAGAAACAAATTCCTTGAGCATTAAGATTAGAATATAGGTCAAAACAGAATTAGCAGTTTTCAGGGCTGAACAGCAGTTGTGATTATGTAAAGCCTGAATTTTCTTAATTATGTTGGCATTTACAAACTCATTGCTAAGCTTTCAAAGCTACCCTGACCTGAAGTGAGAAATAAAGGCCAAAGGCAAGCTAGCATTATTCATGACCATGGTGTTTAGCTGCTGATAATATACTGCAAGGACACAGGACATCTGTGTATTTGCACTGAAAAACATGCTTTTTTTAAAACTAAAAATCAGAGATTGACAGAAATACATGTGAAAATGAGGTAAGGACAACCTTCCAGCTGCTAGGGGGAACTTTAGTAAAATTTCTTTGAATTTTGCTTTTTGTCAGTACCAGTGAAGTAACAGTTATAATCAACAGCTTAATAGAGATAGAAATGGTAAAAAAAGATGTACTCCTAAACTTATACTTAAATCAAAATTGTCCTTTTCAGGTCATTAATTGAAGAGGAATTCTAGTTTGGTTTTCCAGGATCATGAAAGCATGCGTAAGACACGCTTGCAAATGTACCACAGCCCTTACAAAAGAATCATAGTCATTGATAAATGAGATAACTGGGAGCAAGGTAGCTTTGAATGTTCACCTAGGAAAATTACTGTCAAGTTTCTTAGATCCAGAGGAGTACATTTAAAATAAAACAACAACATGAAAGCAGCAATTTTCGTTTTTCTCAACTTGAATCTTAGAAGGTTATCATTAATGATGTCAACTGCAAGATTTATCCTTCTCCATTAAAATATTTTTTTCCAACCATAGCTGCAAATGTAGACATCTGAACTTAAGGCTTCTCTAATGCGTGGCTTAGACCACTATGCCTCACAGCTAAACTTCCTAAGCAGTGACTGGGGAAGATTTTGTACATGGTGACCAGGTCTCTATATGTTGGCATAGTCAACACTTGCAGTAGCAAATGCTCTCTATTTGCCCAACAGTATGTAAGTGCCCAACAGTATGTAAGTGCCTTCTCATAGTCTGCCAGTGCAGAAAAGATGTTCACTCAGCTCTTCAGATGTTGTCAGAAGGACCACAGCAGCACTATATGAAGCTTTGCTTTCTGCATGCTTATTAGCTTACTTAGAACGAAAAGCTGTTTCAAAAGATAAGAAAGGCAAAACTGGAGTTTTCCAGAGCTTGAGTTTGAGTGCCTGGGAGACAGCACATAGCACTGCATGAAGCTATGACTGTGAGAGTCAAGCACATAGTAAATCACCATCTGCAGAGATGAGGAAAGAAGCTACTGTAGTGATGCTCCTGTTTACTGTGGACCGCAGCACATCATTTACAATATTCATGGCTACAGCTTTTTTCATTATACTTCTACTGAGATCTTGAAAGAGGCTAATTTACAGGTCCATGAGTCTGGGTGTCATGCTTGCTTTCCTCCACATAAGAGTTTATCTGGTGGTTAGCATATTACTACAATGAGTTAGAACAGAGGCCATACAATCAGTGATGTATTTATCATAGACAAATCTTTCAGTCTGCTCTTTCATCTTCTTGCAGATTTGCAGTCAGGAATCATAAAGCAAATGTACAGGCTCAGACACACACATGCTGAAATCCATTTACTGGCCTGTGTGTTCATGACAAAGAACTCATCAGAATATGCAGACTTTTTTTCTTTTCAATAGTATCTGATGTTCTCTTTGATTTAGTTTTTTTAAAATTTTAGCAGGCTCCCAGATCTATAATTTGACATGTATGAAACAGATCTGATTTTCAGGAGCCGCAGGTTGATCTGTGCTTCTGAGCTTTTTTATTTATTCTTTTTTCATGGCATAAGTGTAAAAACATAAAGACTGTGCTATGTACATCACATAACACTTTAGGATCTTAAGGTAGATATATTTAACACAAGATATTTTCATAGTTCTTGTTAAAAAACCCCTGAGTTTTGCTTCCAGCATTCCAACACTAACTTCACGGTTATTCCATAAAGAAAAATCAATGCTCATACACTGTAAACTGAGGAAAACTTCTAGAGTTAAAGGTTGCTCAGGATCTAATTCTAATGTGTGCAACATTCTCACAAATTAAATGTATTTCACACAAATCACTTACTTTAAAAACTGCAATAAAATTTCTTAGACCATTTTAATTCAATTAAAGCCTTTCAAGCAGACTTCATTAATGCTATACTGCATTAATTAGTTTTAAATCAAAGACTCATGGAATTGCAGAATAGTCAGGGTGGGAAGGGACCTCTAGAGATCATGTAGTCCAACCCTCTGCAAAAGCGGGTTCTCCTGGAGCAGATTGCACAGGATAGCATTCAGAAGGGTTTTGAATGTCTCCAGAGAAGGAGACTTTACAGCCTCTCTGGGCAGCCTGTGCCAGTGCTCTGTCACACTCAGATCAGTTTTTCCTCATATTCAGGTGGAACTTCCTGGGTTTCACTGTGTGCCCATCGCGCTTTGTCCTGTCTTTGGACACCACTAAAAAAAGCCTGGTCCCATCCTCTCACCACTTGCCCTTAGGAAATTTGTAGACAGTGATAAGATCCCCTGTTAGTCTTCTCTTCTGCAGAAGCAACAGGCCCAGCTCTCTCAGCCTGTCCTCATAAGGGAGATTCCCCAGTCCTCTCACCACGTTTGTAGCGCTCCGCTGGGCCCTTTCCAGTAGTTTCCTGTCCCTCTTCAAGTGGGGAGCCCAGAACTGGGCACTGCACTCCAAATGTGGCCTCACCAAGGCAGAGCAGCAGGGGCAGACAACCTCCCTCGACCTACTGGCCGTGATCCTCCTCATGCACCCCAGGATCTCACTGGTTTCTTGGCCACCAGGGCACGCTGCTGGCTCATGGGCACCTCGCTGTCCACCAGGAGGCCCAGGTCCTTCTCTGCAGAGCTGCCTTCTAGCTGGTCACCCCCTAGCCAGTACCTTTTTCCACATCCTGGAAACTGTCTTCTTCTGGAGAAGGAGCATTACAGAAGCATCTGGGCTGTGGGGGAGATTTTGGTTCACCTTGCAGACGCTGCATCTGGACATTCACTGGGCTTCAGGTTTCTCTGAATCTCAGGTATCCTCCACACACACTGATCTCCAGGTTTTACACAGGGAAATCTCTTGCCAGGGAGCACCAGGAAATTTTCTGTTACAGAGGAGAACGACACTGATTTAAGGTGCATTACTATAAAATCCTGAAATATTTAGCACTGTTGCTACCTCTTCAGCCTTTCAGGATTCAGTAAAAGGATCACAGTGATACCTTCTGTTGGATGGTTCTAGAAATCTGCAGAAAGGTGGGTTTTTTTCATATTAAATTTACCATAGTATTTCACGATATACAAGGGTGTTAACATATTGTTCATATTCAAAGTGCTGCCTAAGGAGTTAGCAGCTGTGTAGGCTCCTCTCCTCACCTCCTTTAAGCCATGCCACGGTTCCATCAGTCTTCATTGTAGACTGAGGCATTTAGACCTTGTCCAAAGCTCACTGGAGCAAGTGTGAATTAATTTCACAGATGCCATAACTTCTGAGTGAACTCTCCAGCCTGAAACCTCCTGTAGACTCTGTGTCTCTTAACCTAAACTTCACCACGTCATAGTCTGCCTATAATCTGTGTGCTGCTGTGGGTGGATGTTGCTGTTGGATGACATCCTGACAGAGTACAGTCTTACACGGATATTCAGTCGTCTGTGGGCCTATACGTAAATATTCACAGAAGTAACTAGGCAGATGCGTTGGGTCTGTGCAGCGCCCTCTGAACAGAGGTCGAGGTGCAGGGAGGCACACTGGGCTGGCAGAGGAGCCATTTCTCTGTTCACATCGCTGCAGTTACAACTGACACAGAATTGTACTGAATGATCTTACAACCACACCAGCTCTTCCCTAAAGCTCAGAAAAATTAGAGGAACATTGTCATCAGGTCTTAAAGAGATTAGCATTCTAAATCTATGTGTCAGTTAGTCAGATTTGTATATATGTATATAAATATGCACATACACATGTATAGATACTTGCGTGGGCTGTAAAGCTGAATAGGTATATGCACACACATACACAAATGCATATCCACAGTATGATGTAAGTTAGCTTTCTGTGTATCCTTTCTTTCTACTAGAAGTAAAAACATAAAGTCCCAGGGTGGTCGCTGCTGCTGACTCTGTGCATGTTAATAGGTGAGAGATACACAGACCAGATAGTGCTGTCAAGACAGCGATGAACCCCTGTACCAATTTTGCTTCAATCTGTTAGAAAGCCCCTGTGAAAATTAGTTGTCTTACTTCTCACAGAATATACAATCATGATAGGAACTTCACAGTTAATATCAAAAAGAACTTAAGTTACATTTTCCTGGAGATAATGACACAATGTCTCAGCTTATTTTATAGCATAAATTACAACTCCTCATTTGAATGGAATAATTTTGAGAAAACTTTGTCATTCAAATTTTTAACCTCACCTCCCCTGATTTTTATTTTTTTTTTTTATTTAGGTTTCTTAGTTATCTTACAGGGGAAAGATAAACACTCAGGGGTAGCTATGGCTACTTTTAAAGCTAGCTCAAGCATGTAATTCCTGCTGGTACCCCAGAAATAATAGGAATAACCTTGCTGTGAGTTACATGGTATCACCTTTGCTTTTTCAATCTTGGAATGACCCAGTTCTTTTTATTTTAGATTAAATCCAATGGATATTATAAACCTTATACCAGGAAGCAGAAAGTCTGAAGTATCTACTTGGTGCACTAGGAGACTGGAGTAACATGACTATATGTGACTATTGCAAGGCTCTGCAAACATTTGGTTGGAAAAATCTTTGGGATAAAATGGGGCATTTGCAGAAAATAGCATAAAAGGGGACAGAATTTTAAACACAAAATAACCATGTAAGAAAGAGGTAAAAATAAAAATGATTAGGTTTTCCCTAGTTATACATAATATTTTTAAAGTACATATTAAATTAATTTCTATTAACACAACTTCTGGCTTCCAGAGAAACTTAGGTTCAAATGCTTTACAAAAAAGGAATATTTTTCAACCATAGCTGAAAGTTAAATACGAATTCTTTAATCTTCTGATAAATTGCCTTTCTAAATGGTGGTGAAAATGGCATTAACATGACTCTGACATTCTGGCTGGGGTTGTTCCCACAGTACAACAGGAAAGGAATTAATTAATCAACAGGAAAGATGTGATGAAGTGAGAGGAAAACTGAACTATTTGCCCGTGCACTTTCTCCCATGCCTACATTTGATACAAATTTCTTCAGTCTTGTATCTGCTCTGGATTTTACCCAAAATTTCTCAGTCCACAGTGACTCAGTAGAACACTATTCATTTATTTATTTTGCTTAATCTGATTTACAGGTCCACTCAGCACGATTATACTGTTGGGGATTTGGGAACGTGGCCTGATTTGTATCCTAAATTAGAAAAGTAAATTTAGGTAGAGATGTGGATGTGGTTTGGGGGTGGGGGGTGGGGGGGTGGGGTAGGGGGCTGGGGAGGAGCACTATGTGCTTGCTTTTGCAGTCACTGTGGTAATACAAACAGCATTCCCCCCCACACACACACACACACTACTAATAACTATGAAAAAATGAAACACTCTTCTTTCGAAAGGCATATAAATAATGAAAACTTCACAAAGTGCATGTGGTGAGTGTTTGTGTGAAATGTTTGTTCATCCTTCTATTTGTTAATATGTGTAAGTATGTTATTTCTCCCATTAAGTGCCCTGGAACTTTCTTTAGAGATTGCACTTCTCTGAGCCCAGCAGCAGCTGCACAAAACCAGCATTTTTGAGAGGTGCCCAAGGCTTGAGCAGGTGGGCAGGTGAGAATAAACACTTCAGTGGACGGGAAATTTATCTCCCTCCTTCAACACTCTGAGGCATGATGGATTATCCTACCTTCCTGTTATCCAAATAGAACATACTTTGCAATATTCTATTACTCAAATCGGACTACAGTTACTGTGCCTCTTGACAGGTCATAACAACAAACTTTTTCTGAATGCCAAGTTCATTTTGACTCATATCATACCTATGTAATTTTAACCTTATCTGCCTGAAAGAAGTGCTGTCTCTTTACAGAATAGCTGAGAAGACATAGCTGTAAAAACAATGATAGGTTCATCAGGAAATCAGACCTAAAGGACTTGTGTAGTTTCCCAGACATATTGTTAAAAAAAACGCCAAAACAAAACAAAAGAAAGAGAAGCCTGGCATTAATTCAGATATGCAGGTGTAAGAGAAGGAATCAATAGGTTTGCTCCATGATAGATTCAAGCAGTAGCAACTGCTTAGAGCAACAGGGTGTGGGGGTCAGCCCCGGCTCTTCCACTTTCTTTCTTTTTCCACATAAACTGGAGGACCAGTTGAGTTTTAGAGATCCAGGTGAGAAGCCTTGACTTACTTCTGCTTTTGCCACAGCATCGTGACTTTTGATATCTTTGATCTCATAACATAAGTGACGTTCTACTTGACCCATTCAAACCAGGAGAAGAAAAACCTCATAATAATTTATCAGGTAATCACAGATCTTTCATTAACCCTTTTTTCTCCTATAGGTCTGTTTGGGATTGGCTAATGTGAATCATATGAGACTGCTAATGCTTTTGCAGAGGTAGAATGTGCATGCTCTGCAAAACGTGAAGGGTAGGAAACAGATACCGGCTCTGTGATTGTTCCTCTCTTACACAAGCACAGTAGGTTATGGGAACTGAAGATGGAAATGGCAAGAATGCTCAAAGAACCATGCTTCCCTTTATGTCCTGTCTTAGGTAGGTCTTGTCCACTATTTAAAGGGGGGGGGGGGGGGGGGGGCGGGGGGAGCAGGAAGAGGGCTAGAATGTAACCAAATATTTCTCACTAAAAGTTTCTGAAATCTTCTGACATCAGAAATATAAAATAGGCATTGACATATGCAGGAATGGCACAGCTATGTGAAGAGGAAAATGCTGATACTCCAAACGCTGCCACAGAAAGAATGTAACTAAAGGAAATACAAAAAATCAGTTTTGACATTTCAGAAAATAAGTACCAATCACAACAAATGCATAAAATCAATTTATTTTCGTTGTATAGACAATGTTAATCTATATACATCATCTTTTTCTATTCAGTATTTTGAAGGAAAAGGAAGTATTTTTGAAAATAAACATGTATATGTAACATTTTATTCAAGTAGCAAAAATGTTAATGTGGAACTATATCAAATGGAAATTGTGATTTCTTTCCTACCTCTATATTTAATACATTCAAATAGATATATTTTAGGTTTATATTCTTACAGTTGTCAACTGGAATTGGTTTAAAAATTACTAAAATACAAGAAATTGCCATGATTTGAAACTGCAATGAACAAGGACAGTATTTCAAATGGTACATGTAGGTATTATTTGTCACAGTTGTGTTCATCTGCATTCACCAAATAAACATACATCCTGTTAGAAACAAGCCCATTTAAAAATCTGCCTACTGATGGAAGATTTTAGTGAATCAGGCTTGATTTTTCCCTTATTCGTTACTCTTCTCTGAACTCTGCCTACTTTAACATGTCATCTTAACTTGTGAACTCTTCACAGCAAGAACTGTTTTCTTCAAGGCTGCCCAAGCACCTGCTCAGGAGCTGGTGCTGGTTGAAATAAGAAAAATCAGACACAGCATTGCTCGAAGGCAAAGCGAACATTTGGGTCCCTGAAGGGGCGCATTTGGTCTCAGGGGAGGGTGATGCCGTAACTGTGCAGCCATCACATTTGAACTGCTGCAGGATCCCACCCTGATGAGGTTCCCCATGATATTTCTCGTGTTCACCCAGGGGACTGAGCCAAAGCATCTTGATTTCAATGAGCTTTATACTGGACCTTGGCTGCCAAGAGTTGCTGGATCATCCAGGGCCAACCACAAGCATCACAAAATGGCCAACATACCTCCCCATTAGCAAGTGTAAGTTCAAAGAATCACGTTCTGGTGACAGCTGATGTAAAGGCAGTATTAGACTGCTGAAGTGGCAGGAGCAGAGCTTGGTGAGTAGGCTTCTTCAACACAAATTTGAAGAGCAGGGTTCTTTCAGAGCTGTCATATACATTACTTACCACAGCTTCCTCAATACTTAGTGACTTCATAACTGCTGAGATCCCTGTGATCTTCTGCCTCTCACCCTGGCAGAAGAACTACCACTTGTTAGACCAAGGACACAGTTGCCTCAGTGCTGGCAGCTTTGCTCACTGAACTGCAAATGCAAGGGGCAGTGTCCACACCCAGATCCCTTCTCACATCAGCCTGGTCCTTCCCAGAGCTGCGTTATATGCAGCAGCTGTAAAATTGTCCCATTTCAGTACTGCATAACAGATTGCAGATCAGTCTGTGTAACAGATCTACCTGTGTCAGGCAGGAATTTTTCTGACAATAGAGTGTCTTCTCAGGGAAAGCTTGGCTGGGCCTGTGTCTGTCCTGCAGACCAGACCTGATGAGCAATGCAGGCAACTGATGGGGAACGTGGGAAGTTCACCTGTATAAATGAGATTTTATTTCCCTACTTGTGCTTTCTGTATGTTATCTTTTACCAAGGATTTTAATGTTTGTCTCCACATCTTCACAATTCACTACATTAATGTATACACTACAGTAGCCCAGCCAACTGCCATTTAGCTCCGAACAGTTAATAGTTTTTTAAAGACCATCCTCAGTAAAAATATTTTAATAGAAGTAATTTCAATCCTCCTCCCCTCTCCTTCCAGATAATGCAGAGGGAGAGAAGCACCTGGAAGCATCTACACCAATCACACATCCGATGGAGGTGAAGACACTCCTGGCTTTTGCCGAAAACCTCCACAAAACCTCTAGATTGTTCCGGCAGTGTCCCAGCAGGCTGGTGATGGCCTGGGGCAGGGAGGAAGAGGAAGGGAGAGGTTGGGTTATGAAGTGAAAACCACAGCCAGGAGCTCTCAGGGAAATGAAAACAACTTATATTTGGAAAAGCTGATAAATCTGTTGGTATACAACAGTTCTGCATCCTCCATCTTCCTTCATCGCTGGGGGAGCCCGTCCATTCCCCGTGACTCCAATGGCTGAGCAGAGTCTGGTCTGCCGTGGGGAAGTTCAGGCGGAGCACACCGGAGCACACAGTGTGGCGCTGAAAACAAGCTCATAAAGACCGGTGTGGTTCAGAAATGAAACCCTGACAAAAACATGTATGTGGTGGCATTTCCATTGCCATCTGAGCAGAGGGAACAAGGCACAAATAAATATGAAGTCTGAAATGTCTCCAGAGCATTGAAACAAGTTTTCATTGTAATCTCACTACTTTCTCTACATTAATTGCATATCAAAGCAAGACACAAATTCTGATTTTAAACCAGGTGTATTTTTAAAAAATTACTTCATGTAGTTAAGATATGCAGTTCTTATGGAATGATGCTGAAGGTGGATGATCTGCCTTTATTCTGTTAACTTTTTTATTCTCTTTTTTTATTGGCTAAAATTCTTTTAAAATAAGATTCTTCTAATGAAAGTAGGTTTGGAATGTCCTATCTCCGACTGTGATTTTATCTGCCATTTGGTTAAGTAAAAGGAGAACAGGCAGGTGGTGGGTGAGTCATCATCGGACAGTATCCTGGGAGGACTTCAGGAGCTGCATCTTTCAGTCTGAATTTTCCCATTGTAAAAGCCTTGCCACACACAATAATGAGGAGACAGGTTGCAAACGCAACAAGAAAAGGTTTAAATTCTTCCTTTCTCCATTTCTTCTTCCTTAATTGTTAAAACAGAAACTAAAAATTAGCTTTAACATTGCTAATTTGAACTTTCTTAGAAGTATGAGAGACCCTGCTCTCTGCTCAGAAGACCAGCTAAGAGCTCCATCCTGTAACAATGACTTGACACCATTAGTAAATAGTACAGCTCAGCAGGACTATGCTCATGAATCACGATATGCCTATGCTTAAGGGTTTTAATCTTTTGGACGTCAATAGTTATACAGCCTGGTCAGTTCACCTTTCTGGCAGCATTTGAGATCATCATATTTACAGATAAATTCACAGGAATTTTTGAAACTATGAGACTCAAGAACATAATCTGTTGTCTGCAGCTGTACAAACTGTGATTTAAAGGCAAGGTTATAATTTGTATTGGTTTGGTTTTTTGGTTTTGGGTTGTGGGGTTTTTGGGGTTTTTTTGATTACTTAACACCCTATAGTCTACTCTGGTTAGACATGTTATAGCCATTGCTGAACTGCACTGTAGCAACACACCAAAAAGACAGCTGGCCCAAGCATGATGTTTCACACCAGTCTGTTACTGCTAGGAGACAGTGAAGCTCCAGTGATTGACGCAGATGAGCTGGTCTGATTCATTTATCCTTGCTCTTCATACAAAATTCAGACAAAGAAGCTAGAAGGTCTGAAAGATTAACACTGAAATGCAATATGTCATGGATTCAGAGAGTTCTAGTTTTATACATTTTTTTTTAAGTTTACAAATCAAAAAGACCCAAAGATAAAAGTTTGCTGCAACAAAACTAGAAGTCACAGTTCTACAAACAAGTTTTGTAGACCACATTCTAGAAATCAAACAGTTTATCTGTTTTTTCAAGTTTAAAGATATATCTACATAAATGACTGAATTACTAAAATGGAAAAAAATATTTTACAAAGAAAAATGCATAGTTTCTGGTCAGTTAACTGAAAAATATTTGTCTCTTAAATAACTAGAATATAATACACTTTTCAGCATCATCCATGCTTGTTTTGCATTAGCTCTAGAAATATGAATTAATTGAAATGCCAGGGATGTTTGCTTTAATACACTGTTTAAAATATTGCCAAATTTTGTTATCAGACTATATGGACATATGGTTTTGTTTAACAACCTGCACATATTTTTGAAAAAACAGAATGCACACATTATTTTGACTCAGAATGTCCCATGCAAAGAACTATCAAGGATGATTAACTAAAGTAATTTCTGCTTAGAACAAGACAACTTTGAAGAACAATTACATCCTGGGAAGTTGGCAACACAAGAATCTTGATCTGATACTTATTGGACAGACAGCCAAAGTTGTGTCATTGAGCAAACTACCTTTGTTATAAAAATCACACACCCTACACAAGGTACCCTGGCCCACAAAGAGACCCTTCCTCAATGAATGTGCGTAGTTAACCAATAAGACTGTGTAACTTTTCTGTAGATTACCATCCAGTGTTAAAGGGTTGGAAGTTAACAAAGTAATATCCATGTAACCGTGTATAAGTCTGATTGTGGAAACTACCAAGGTGTGCTAGTCCACCTAGCACCCAAACTTGTGCAACTTTGTATTAAGGGCAATATCTTGTATTAGACTTTTTATTTGATTCTACACCCTGGGTAAGGAACTCAGTTTTGAGATGATAAAAGGGCTCTTTCCATCAGAAAGGATGAAGAGTTTTATGGGATATATGAGACCTTTCTTCTGGTCATCTCATTTTTTTTAAAAGCCCTATTTTGGTATATGACAGTAAAGAATAAATGAAACTCGGCACAGTAAAAGATCTGAAGAAACGCCATACAGATGCTTGTCACTAGCCATTACAATGGGTTCCTTCACTTTGTTTTCCAATGAAATGGCCTTGGACATAGTCCTACCCAGTGTAACTGTTTCCTTGTCTTTGTTGCTTTAATCGTACAGCTATAACATGCTAAAGGGGCATGCAAAACTGTTATAGAAAAGGTAGTCCTGATTCTTAGTAGCTTACGTCTGAATTGAGCAAGAAGGACAAGAGTGAACACAGCTTGAATGATTTTCCAATGCAACTCAATGTCTGAGCTAGAAATGCAGTTCATGTCCTGTCTACTACCTTAATCCTTTAAGTATGAAATACTTGAGTTTGCCTCAGGATTTTTGGAAAGCTAAAACTTGAGGTGATCTGGCAGATTAATGGGTGGGAAATCCAGCAAGAGCTACTTAGTACAAAGACACCACCTTTGGCTCTTTGTCCTTGAACCAATTTTTGCAAGCTGGATGGTTATTTAGGAGACTCCCCTTTAGCCTTCAGTTCTCTAGGTTGAATAAATGCAGTTCTTCTCATCTGCCCCTGGACATCGTATCCTCCAACCACGTGACCACTCAGCAGCCTTTGTTGGACTTTCTTGTCCTTCTTTCCTGCCCTGAGGAACCCAAAACCAGGCACAAGACTCTGAAGGCAGACTCACCAATGGCAAGCAGATGAGAAGCAATCCTTTGCTGATAACAGCTACTGATAACATTAACAATAATAATAATAAAACAATGACAAAAGGTAATAAATATATGAAGTTTCATATATCTTTTATACAGACCTTGCTGTGTTTTGGGACATTTGCCTTTTGTTTGTTTTTTTCCCTGTGGGAAACTTAAAATCAAAAAAAGAAAGTAAGCAAAAGGTAAAAAAATCAAACTGAGTATTGAAATATCCTATGCATGACACATGCATTTTTAGTAGGGTGCCTTTCTTTTTTGTAGTGAGAACTACATGCCTAGCCAAAACAGTTCTGCAGACACAAAATCATTGTATCAAGCTTAGATCATTAATTCCACTTTATTCGTGAGGAAATGGCTATATTCAGATTCAATAATTTCTTTACAGTCTCTGAAATGCTCTACATAAGTATAAAGGTGAATCTCATCTATTAGTTATCATTTTCTCTGTGAATGAATCCTTCCTCTTTTCTGCATACATTAAAACATTTTCTTCTTCAGAGTACTTTTGTCACCGGGCATCCCTTAAAACTCAAGAAACCTCGTTAACACAGTGCCTTTTGTTAAAAAGCAGGTGCCACTTAGTCCATTTGATGTGTGTTACTGCTGCTTGCTGAACAGCAAACCACTTCTGAAGTAGAATGTGTTTTTTTGTCACCTGGAACACACAACACTATGATTTCACATCACTGGGAGGGATTTGCTAGCTGCCATAAGAAGAAAATAAACAGTCTTTGTAAGAATGCATTTAGCCTGGTGTTCTCTTTTTGGCAGGAAACTTGGGTGTGCCAGCTACAAGGCTGCTCCTGGGGAGGAGGCTCCAGGAGAGGGGAGGCTTCTGTTTATTTCCCCTTTCCTATTTTTTGTTGTTCTGGCTTATAACGAGCAAGTCTGATGTTTGCTGTTCATGCTGTCATGAGCATTCACAGGTATCCAAGGTCACAAGCCAGACCTGTGGTCTCTTTCTCATTTCTCATGTTTTGTTGGCTGCTTTCTGCATACGTTAGTGTTTAGGCTGAAACTGCAGAGTAAGAGCAGACGGGGAAACATGAACTAACATAGTAGGTGTCCTACAGAGGGGAAACACCTGGGAGATGAGATGGATAAATTTATTCCTTACTACTGAGTATAGCTGAGGAATAAACCTTGGAGTAACCACCTGGTACTAGTTTTACTTGTGCCATATGCTACATGAATTTCACATGAAAGCTTATTTCACAGAATACTTAGAATGAAGAAATAAGAAGACAGAAAAAGGATGAAAACCGTGGGCTGTGCTGAGTCTTAGGCACTTGATATGAGTCTGCAGTGCACCAAAAAGCTACAACTTTACTCAAATTTTTCATTTTTTCATCTCTTAAGTAAAACCTTCGATATGTGCACTTGAAAAATTCTGCCACATGGCACAACCATATTTTCCTCTAGAACAAAAAACCAACCTCACATGATAGTAATGAATTACAACTTTTGATGTTGCTGCTGGAAAATGTTTTGACACTACAGAGCTAAATTTGTATAGCGTATATCAAGTCTTTTGCAGGCTGGTGATAAACTTAACCAAAGTAGAAATGGAGAAGTACATTTGTCTCTATAGCCATGTTCACATTTAAAAACATCCCCTTTAGGCCTAAATTGCTCCATTCTTAAAGTTTCCATCCTATCATACCAAACTGTCTTAAATAACATGGATAGATGAGCAGCCTAAAGCAGCTAAAATCAACTTTACTGCATTGACTGTCTGTTTTAATTATTTACAGTTGATTAACAATTATTGCAATTTGTTGAGGCTGTGATTTGAACTGTCTCCTTAAAGACAATGGAATAAATGTATTTTAATAAATTGTTTCAGTCAGTTATAGAAACACAGAACAGCTGTAAGAATAAATTATTACCTTTGCTCCTCATTTTTTTGATTCTGTGAGAAATGATAGATATGATGTCTTTTATTTTTATTTTTTTTTCACTCCTGCTCAATGAAGCCTTAAATACATATATTTATAGGTCTATAGATAGATATTCTTTTTTCCTGGAATATGGGAATTTGTTGCCTGCCTTCATTCAATGCACTACAAGGAAAGTTTATCTGACTTGCAAAACCATGCCATTTTATTATTGTGAATGACAGTGTGTTCTTTGTAAGAGAAAATTATGTGTCTCATTCACATTTACTTCGCTGTTTCAACCAGAAATTAGAAAAAAATATTTTTTATAACACCTCTCACTGTGCCTTGTGATTGTAAACTGAATCCCCTGGGCCAAATTCAGAGAGCCACGAAGTTCAATGGCAAACATACTGTCCCAAAGTTTTAATTTTGTGTTTTCCTATATTAAACTTTCTTCAATAACCCAGAATTAATGCTTCCATATTGTGTTACATAATATCACCAAGCAACTCGAATATGATTTCAACTGCTTATATATTTTCTACCAGAAAATCATTAACAAAGTATATCAAAAGATTTTGATATTTCTCCTGTTATTATATTCGGGCACAAGGAGTAGGACCTTTCTTTCTTCTGGATAGTACAGATCTTCAGAGTCATATATATCCGCTAAATCAATACTACAGTCTGAAAAAATGAGAATCCCTTTTTTTTTTTTACATTATGTGATAATGGGATATTCTAAAAGCTTCCTAGGACATTCGCTTAGAGTTCTGTTTCATGACATTTGTTCACAGTTAAAAATTGGTAATATAACCAGTGGATTTAAATGCATTCACCGGTCAGTAAGTGTATGCAAGCTGCTTATCTATTCCTGTGTATAACTGTTTGGTTAAAAGCGATGTAAAAATAAAGTGATGAAACGATGTTCTCATTACATAGGAAGGACCCACAGGGTTAGAGGATCTTGGCATCTTGCAATGAATTCGTGTGATCCATAACAAAAGCTCAGGGGATGTGTCTCTAATTTCCACAGGAAACAGAGTATGTTCAAACATGGGGCCAAAGTGCTTCTTGGCTGGTACCACTGAAAATGCTGATGCATGCTTATGAGCTTATTATTTATTAAATACTTGGACCTGAAAACCTGTAATAGAAGTTGCTGAATGAATTTTTCTCAAGGTACTTTTTCTTCCTTATATGGCTTATGTAGCAGATTAATGGATAATTTTATCAGAGTGAACTCTTTGCTCATTGTTTTGGGTACTTTAAGACAAGTCCCTGGATTATAAAATGTGCCTCTGAGGAAAGTCTCACTGGGAGGAAGCCTATGAGCTGCCAGATTCCACCTGATCTCAGGCCATGTCTGTGCAGGAACCAGCCTGGATGGCTGCAGGGTAAGTGGAGGAGACAGGCTTGGAGGAAAATGTTCCTCTCCTACACCAGTGATGTTCCTGAACAGAAATCACCAAGTCATCATGACAGACTTTCAAAAGCTGAAATGTTGTCTTCCACTCTGTAAATGGTTTTCACCACATTTCTACTAAAGTAAAAGTAAACTTTAATAGAAATAGCAAGTGCATTTTTGGTTTAGTAACAATAAAAAGGGTGAATTGCACAGCAAAATAACTGCATAATCAGGTCCTAATACTTATGGCATTTACTAACACACTAAAGGAATCTCCGGGGATCTCTTCTCAGGGGCTAGAAAATAATTTTCAAGATCATAGTAGTTCTAAACCTCAAAATAACTCTTTAGAAGTGTAAATGAGATAGAGCTGATGCTGTCATTTTCTGGTTTCCTATCCAGTTGAGAATTCAACACATAAAATCACATTGCCAAACATTTCATGGTATGCTAGGATCACTTTTAGCAGGCAGCAAAAAACCTGGCATGTACAAAAGATAGATAGTGATTAACCAGGCCTTCTGCCTTCAGGTTGGTCAAAATAATTTTTTTAAAGAATTAAAGTGAATGTGAATATATTGATTGCAGTCCATGTATTGACTTTTTTGAGAAGGAAAAGCAAAAGGGGCTAAAGAGAGGGACTGAGTGACCTGAAGTCTTTCTCTCATTTAGAATTATTACCCTCAAGAAAAATTTGAGGTCTCCTACATACTGCCACATCTCCCCTCCCCACCTCCCCCCCCCCCCCCAAAAAAAAAAAAATATGGAAAAAATGTAGATGAAAGGCTGTGTAATGTAGCTCAAATTGGTGACAATTAGTATGCTGCTGGAAAGCCATAGAAAACTGTAATTTTAAAACTTATTTATGATTGTTATCAGTATGGGACTTAGTCACTGCTCACAATCACTTTGTGCTAGGTGCTGTACAAAAATTGTTAAACGTTGGTCTAGGTACAGACCAAGAGATAAGGGATACAGAAGGATGAGGTCATACATGGATGTCTTAACCTACAATAAGAGGTAATTTATAAAGCTTTTGGTCTGTGCCACTAAGAATATGTGACCTAAAGATGTAAATGAAGTTATCATCTTTTCTGCTTTACAAATGAGCATCTTAGACAGTTAATGACAGTAAATTGGGCAGGCATACTGATTAAGAAATTAAACTCCTTCTGAGCCCCACTTCAGTTTCACCCACAAAAAGAATTATATTCTATCTGCCTTACATGAAGTTATCTGTGGAGACATGTAGTTACATAAATATTAATAATAATTTTGACAACCCTTTGTGTACATAATGCATTAAATACACACACTGAAGAATTCAAGGCATTGCAATTTCCATCACATCTACATCATACAAGAAATCTAACTTGTTCACAGGTGTCAGAGACATGTTTTTTGTGAATGCTGGCCAATGGGCTGACATTTGCATAGTCACTTATCTGGTGTAACTCATGACCCAGGTTCTCTCACTGACAGCTTAGAGTGTTGTGTTTGTTAATGTAAAGCACTCAGGTGTGTTATAGATTATGCATGTAGTCTCACAACATAGGTTAAAACATAAAAATGATACATAAAAAAGTTATAACTGGGCTGTTATCATTTGTTTTATCATAATTTTAATTTTGCTTTTCAGTATATGTTGAAAGGATTAGGACTGGAGTATGCAAACAGTCTCTCAAGCAACTCATATTACTGTAGCTAAATCAAGAATGCACTACTTTTAAAGTATGAAAGGCTCTTTATCATTCTTACAGTTTAGGAACATACAAGAAAGACTAACAGGTAGAGAAAATAATTTCTGTAATTTGCAAGAAAAGGACTTCAGCAGTAAGGGGGATATAGATAAGAAGGAACCAAAGTTTCCATTGCATGATTTTGGGGTTCTTTTAGAATGCACAGCCTTATTTCTCAAGTTCATAAATATGAGTTTAAGGTTAATCAAATGCCTAAATATTTTGCTGGACTGCATCACAAAACTAGTAGCCAGCTTGAGGTAAATTTCCTTCCTTCAGGCTGCATAGGCAGATGAATTTTTCTCAGTTTTCCAAGGGCAATGCAGCCCTTCCAGCTTTGCCATTTTACTCTGCTCAGAAGCTGTTCACCTCAGGAAATACAGAAATGCAAGAAAAGCTTCAAGAAAGTTTGCATTTAATTTTTTTGTGTTTTATGGTTTATTTATTAAAACAAACAGTTCTTCCAAATTAGAACAAATATAACACTCAGGCTAGGAATGTGAAATTTGCTTACTAGTTATGGGAGGTCTTTATAGGAAATTCCTTTAAGAATCCTAAAAGGACGAAAATGATGTAAATTTTTATATTGTAACTGCTCTTGCCTGTTTTAAGTGAGCTCATATTTCACTCATAGAATATTTCTACTGGAAGAAAGTCAGTGATCAGATGATAAGTAAGTAGTCTGGAGGAAAGATGTGAAGGCAATGTAATGGAAAAAGCATAGAAAAAATGCTTTAAGCAGAAAATTCAAGAAACAAACTGGCAGTGGAAAGTTGAATGCAATGGAAGTTAAACAGGTTTTATGCTGTTTTAGAGGTATGACAACTTAGTTGCATTTTTTTGCTGTCATATTTATTTATTGATGATACAATAATCTATTCAAACTGGTAAGAGCTGAGGACACTCACAGCTGGCAGGAGGTGTTCATCAAGTGCTAGGGGAGTGCTGCCTGCAGCGCTGAGGAGACGGTTTTCTCTGAAGAAGAGATTTGTCTCCTGTTCCCAGCTATAAATCTTCACGCTGAGGAAAGAGGCTGGATCTCACTAAGTCTGGGAAATTATTTACCACGACTTTTTCAAAGCTGCTCTGATTTTCAGTTTTCCTGTCTCAAACTGGAGCTTTTAAATTCCCAGCAGAGGGCTGTGCTTTTGGTGCTCTAACAGACCAGATCAGTTCACCACAGCTCCCAACACAGCCACAGGAGGAGGGTCAGGGGACATCATCAGCACACCTGATTGTCTCCCCTCTGCTCACTGTTCACTCCCTAACTGGTTTGCACCATCAGCTGTAGAGCTGCTCTCCAGCACACTGCATGCACTAACACCTGGGGTGGAAGTACCTGGACCCAGTGGATGCTGACCCAAACTAAACAGCAGTTGGTACTACTCCATGCCAGGTTACCACAGCCAGGAGGTAAAAGGTAATCAATGTCTTTGCCATACCAAATGGCATCTCCATCGCCAAGATCAGAACTGGCACTGTGACAGGAGGGTGTTGATTTTTATAACAGAGATTCAGACACATCAGGTGCAGGGAAAAGGATGCAGTTGATCAAAGCCTTGGGAATTCCTCAGCTTAGCCTTAGGCCTGAGCCTTGCACCTGACAATCAATCTTATACACTGATAATCTTTCATGAAGAATAAGAGTTGAAATAGCAGTTAGACTATGGTAAAATGTGGGATAACATAGATTACCTGAGATGAATTTTCACTTCCCTGTGCTCTGACTTTTTAGCTCTCAGTCAGGGAAAAAAGGGGAATAAGGTGAAAAGGAAAAAAAGGTAAAAAAGTTTCCAGTATTGTCCTAGAAAAAACTTGCTGCTTATTTCCCACCAGAACATAAACACCTTGCCTGTTTCAATGAGATTATTGTAGCAGAATATTACATATACCTGCATGCAATAGATGGACAGAGCCACAGAATTTGGTGAAAAAAATTCATCTCAGGCTCACTTGTCTGTAAAGTGAGACATCAGCAGTGGTATTTCAGTAATCCATTTTAGTTCTTGTTTGTTTGTGTCATACAGAGCAGACCTTGTTATTTTTTCTCATAATATTTTTTTTTTCATTAGCAAAGTTCCTGAATATTTCTGACAGTTCAGAAATGCCTGGAAGTTAGTGGATCTCCCCAAGTGGCAGTGTCCTTACTGTGCATTCAGGCCTGTGGGATTTGCATTACAGTAAAGGAAGGAGAGCGCTGTGAGTGACTTCTCTTTTCAAGCAAATTTCTGTGGCTTGTCAACATCTGTTCACTGCTGATGGGAATAAAAGCAGCCAATCCTTCCCACTCACCATGCAGGAACTGAAACAAGGGTTTGCCGTGTCAAATCCTGTCCCTGATCTCTCCTGGCACTGCTGCCATAATCGCCTGAAAGCAGCAGGAGAAACATCTTTTTCTAATGCGATGATTTCCCTGCTGGTGTAACAAGTGAATCCCAGGCTGATGTAACAGTACTGAACTCTGTAGTTGATTCAAGACCAGACCAAAGTGGTTTGGCCCCAGAGTTTGCTCATTACAAACAGTTAGAGAAGCTGGAGAAGGTTTAGTAGCAGTTGCAGGGCTGAGAATGGTGCAGAAGTCTACTGCGAGTGCAGAACTGGACCCAGTGTGAGGAGGCACTGCACCTACTTTGTCATCTCAAAGAGGTGACTCAACAACATGAAAGCTGCTGTTTTACCAGCGTTGTTGGTGTCACACAGCTCGGGCACAGTGCATGTGGTATTTCTCACCACAGTGCCCCTGTGATGCCCCTGGTCATGGGGATGGGAAAAAGCTTCTCTTGGGTTTGGATTTTCATTCAGTGCCTTTTACTCACATACATTTTTTTCCCGGTGTTGGGTCCTACAGGCTCTCAAAGGCCACTTGCTGAGCTAATTCTAAGAAGCAGCTTAGCAGTTTGAGCTGGCAAAGTGATGCCTTTCAACTTGCCTCATCATCCCTCTGTGCATTCTTTTTATGACATCTTCCAGCTGGTTGTTCTCTGCTGGTATTGAATTTTAGCATTTGTAAATTCATATCCAGTGGTTGCAACAAAATAAGACGATGCTCTGACAACTCACATTGTGAACTGTTACAGTGTTAACGATGAGTAAATAAATTTATGACCTTGCTAAATTCAGAGATATATCAAAATACTTCTATACAATAAATTATGTGACTCCAAGCAGTGTTATTTGCCATTTTATGTAATTGTACAGTTAAAGGGGGCTGAGAACGATGAGAAATAGGGTGATGACATATTTACAAGATTGGATATAAGGACTATAACATGACAAACAAAAGCAAGTAAGTGATGAACCATATCATAACAACAGAGTAATCAGGCTCTAGCTATGTGACCTAGTGCGAGTCATTGTGGTCTTACAGTAACAAATGGTGGCAGATGGTAATGTATATCATGCAACATTTACAAATGAAGACTTTCTGGTTTATTTACATGCTCACAAGATTTCTAATACTCTGATATATTTAGCCAACAGACACAAATTCTTTTTACTGCTGTGCTTTCCCATACTCACGTTTGAAAACTGAAGTCTTAATTCAGTAGTGCTTTTAAGGCTCTCTGTAGGCTTAATGGTAATCAGGCTCATCAAAGCTCTACACTGCTGTGTTGGATGCTCAGAAATTTCTTTTCCAACTAGCTGTTTACTCCTTGCACGAAGTTGTGTAGGTTGCATCTCCTTCAGGCTCATCAGTCTTCAGAGGAACCTAATGAAGCTCAGCTGAGCATTCCTGGCTGTTTGTATCAACAGCAGTTTCTCTTGTCTGATGCTGGCACAGTTCTACTAATTTCAATTGTGCTATGCAAGATGGAAATCTGCCCCGTATCTGAAAAAGCAGCTAGAAGCCAGTCTAGAGCTATCTGTCTAGTGGTAAAGGTAATCTGGCTGCGATGCCCACAGAAATCAAATGTTTCATGTTAGTATTCATATGCAACATTGAAAACTTATTTTTTCTTTACCCTGTGCTAGTTCACATCACCCTTTACACTCTTGGCAGAACCACCACAAAGGTGATGCAGGTAAACGTAATGACAAAAAAGGACTTCTCAGCTGGGAACCCTGAGACATCCCTGATAAGCTCAGAGGAAACCTCATAGATGGGGAGTAGTTGGCAGCACAAAGAAACCTTGATGTGTGCTAAGGAACTGGCCTTCCAGGAAAACAGGAATCAGCAACCACTATTCCAGAAACGGGTTTATCTATGTTAAAAAGGTATAAAAACTAACTAACTCACAGCCTATGCAAAATGAGCTTCCCTGCTTGTAGTGTGTGTAATACACACACTTGCTTTCCTAGTGGTAACTTTGTGATAACTGGTTTGGGGTGGGGGGTGGGTGGGGGGGGGGGGTGGGGGGGGTATACACAAATATATTTGTTTTTAATTACAGAAATTTTGCAGTAATTTTTAATAAAGGAATTTTTAAAACCCTGGACCTCCATGTACTCATGCATTGCTGAATCCTGAGAACCCCAAGAACACCACAGTCATGATTTTTACATACCTGTCCTCCAAATTCAAAGGATAAAATCATGTTGCTTCTACAGTCTTCCCCTGAACATCATGTAAATCTCTCACAAGTGTTGTGGGGCTGAGGAAACACCCCTCAGTCTCTGCCACGTTTTACTGCAGTCTTGTCTCCATGTTCATCAATGATGAAGTCAACAGTCTTCAAAATTGAAAAATAACCAATATTGAGAAATGAAAATAAATGGATTAAGGTCTGGGAGCTATCATTTGACTGCAGCCAGGTGGGGTTTTCAACTGTTCTGAGGGAGAATAAAGTGATCAGACTTAATTTGCTACTCTTTGGGAGGTCTGGTGTTTCAACTTGTATCAACAACAAAAGTGCTATATTTTCTGCATGTCCTATACTCCTCAGTGTGATGCAAGAAATGGAAAAACATAGGGGTTTGTTGTTGTTGGGTTTTTTTATTATTCATTTATCTTTCTTTTCTGCTATCTGTTGTCATATCCACTCATACCAGCCTTTCTGTGATATTGTATCTTTGTGAAATAGGCTTTGATACACAGACCTTTCTAGGATCAAAATTCTACAGCCATTCCACCAAAAGTAAAGCACATACAGCTATTCCACTCCTACTTCACAAGCACGTTACTGAATTGTAGCTACAAACTTGAGTATTTCATCATCTGGTCAGTAAGAGAAAATCAGTCTACCCTGAACCTGTCAGAGACCCATTTCTGCTCTTAAAACAAACTTGCTAAAATGAACAATTTCCATAGAACACATTTTATTTTTTTCCTAAAAAATGTTTTCTGACAAAAAATAAAACCTCAATAATTAGCTGCTTTTACTGAATTGTGTAAAAAAATTAAGGACCTATATTTTGCTGGTGATTGTATGATCAAGACAAGAATGAATGAGCAGCAGTAATGCTAGGATCTGTTATTACCGTCTGGCAAAACAAGACAGAAAACTTAACATAGTAGTAACCATTTATAGTAGGAGTATTTTTAATAGCCTTTCTTATTCTACTCTGTTAAAACTTTCCTCATTAAACTCAAGAACAGTATTATTGCCACATTCATGAACTTACCTATAGATCACATAGCAAACTATTCAAAAGCACAAACGAATGTAATTGTAACGTAGTCAGTCTTGTAAAATAAGATTAAAATCCTTTGTTAAACATCTGACTTTCAAATAAGACAACCAGCATATGGGAATCTTTGTTGTTCAGTTAATTTGTTTGAGTAAAGGAATAATATTTTGAAGCGTCATAGTTTGCTGTCATGCCGCTCTAAAGGGTCTGTTGCAGATGCATTTGAAAGACTTTGTTCACCTGGAAGAGATGGAAATCAATATGGTTTGACAAACAGCACTGTAATATTGCTGGCTTTATGAAAATGAAAGAATTTTCTCCCACCATCTTCATAAGAAGTTCCTCCAGGAAACTTGTTCTTACTTGGAAATCCTCAAAATGAGGAAGGTTGTGCTGAATACCACAAAGATACTGGAAGCTTTTCCTTGTTTAGGTTTCTCCACATTTCATACAAATATCTCTATTCTGTTTTCTTCGTTTTGGGTTTTTTTTTTTCCTTTTTTTTTTCTTTTTTTTTTTCCTTTTTTTCAGGAAAAGGAAGGCTATGTAGTTTATTAATGAGAGATCTGATGGCCTAGATCCTTCTTGTAACTCTGAGTTTATTTTGCATGAGGGATTTCTCCGTAATGGTTTTCTTCTGTGAATCCTGAAAAATAATGATGTGCTAGATTCTTTCATCTCTCTTTTTTCATATTTTTTTTATCATAGTTTGAATCCTTTCAAATTTCTTAGAGGAATTTTGTGAATGGAATTTTTATTTATTTCAGATATTTTTATGGGTTTGAACTAAATAAAAATAAAACTATATACATGTAGTAAAACTATATCTACGTGGAGACACACATTCGCACATATGTTTATGTATGCAATATGTATGTATATTAAAACAATAAAATAGAATCAAATGTTTGTTGCCCATTTCTTGAAGTTGTGTAAAAGTTTTGGCATGACAGTTTACAAGAGATGGAAAACTTGTTAAAAGTGTATCAAATATGAATATCCAAAAATTTCCAGAAGTGCCCCTGAAACTGGAAATAAGTTTACATTGGAAATTCACAACTCTGCACCTACAGGAGTGCTCCCTGTTGTGGAATACCAGTATTGCAGCACTCCTGGGTCACTCAAGACCGTTCAGAAATATAGGCGGGGGGTGGGGGGGAGGGGGTGGGGGGACGGGGGGCAGGGTGGGGGCGGGGAGGCAGGGAACCAAACAACTTTTTAACTTCTCCCTATTCAGGCATCTGACAGTCTTCTCAAACTTTCTACATGTCTGTCCCTTATAAGGTATTTCCCTCTTCTGCCAGTTTGACATCATGATATCTCTTGATAATAAAAGTGGCAAGTCATTTCCCAACCTCTCTAGCCAGTCTCAATTAACTGTTCCTCTCTTTTGATGCTTAATTTAAATATATGTTTCTATATGCTTGCTTTTTCTAAGTTCCTTGAATTTAGTGGTAGCTATTCATAAATCATATTATTTTATCATATGGACCCTGTCTAAAATTAAGGAAGATCAAATCCAGAGACAAAGGCTGGTGAGGCCATAATTCAAGATATATGTAACTAGTAGCATCCTCATTTGTCTGTTTCAAATCTGTTTAGGTAAAAAAATGTCAGTGGGAAATACACTACTTTTCATTACTTTTTCCAGTTTGATTTGTTGGACTATGAGGGGGGAAATAGAATTGCTACTAAGCAGGGGCAGAAATAGCATCCTTTGTCATAAGTCCAACCCTTTAATTCTGTGCTAACCCCACAGGTGTGTTCAAGTGAATGAATATGTATTTTGACCAAATTCATCTCCTGTTGAATCTAGTGAAGAGTTGTGTATTGGCTCATGTAGCTATTACCTAGTGTTATCATTTATCCTTCCTTTTCCCTGAGCTATAGTGGAGATGTCCATGCAGTTTCCAGAAGTTTTGACACCGTTAGGTATTAACAAGTGGAAGACCTCAGAAAGAAGTAGTATAAAAATAACCTTTATGTAGAGCATAACTTTGAGTTGAAGGTAGTTGTTTCAGCTGGTGCAGTGCTTTTCAATTTGACTTGCACAGATGAGCACAAAGCGGAAAAGGAAAGAATCAATTTATAGTATTCACAGTGCCAAAAAAGGCTGTCAATCAACAAGCAGACTGCAATGTCTATGACTTCAAGCCCTGCAGAATTAGAAATGCCTTTATGGTTACCAGCAATAGGTAAGAAATTAACTAGATATCTCACAAAATATTAGAAATTATTTTGTTGATGTTCAAAGGAAGAGTGGCTTGGCATGAGCGAGATGTATGTCTAGTCTGCAGCTTAGTTCCTGGCATTTAATCCTCAAGAGACCAGCTTTACAAAAGTACTTAATAGGCTGATAATTAATTATAGCTGCATATGTGGCTTCTACTTTGTGACTGCCCTGGAGGCAAATGCTCCCCGTACTACACTGCCACTGTGTAGTATTGCCTGTGCTCACTTCTCGCGGAGAGAGAACACGGTCTTCTCACCCAGGACTGTTTGGCACACTGCAGTAAATTACAGTACCGACTGTATTAATAACCTACACATCAAACCTAGATCTGAAATCCAGCAAAGCTACTAGGGATCTCTGATTTGTCTCAATAGTTTTGGATCGCAGTGAATATAGTTCACACCCACACACTCTCAGCCTCCAACGAGTCTGTATACAAGGAAAATGAAGCCAAAACTACACAATGTCTCAGTTTCTCATCATTGCCTTTACACACCTATTTCTCATTTGCAAACAAGGTGTTGCTTTTTATGTTGTTCATCCTGATGAAGAATTAGCTGTTATTGCCAGCCTTTATGTCAGGAAAACAGTTGATGTTGCTTTCCTTAGTGCCTTCAAACTTCACAGTCAGTTATATCAGAGCTCACAAATTCATTGAAATTCGTGTCCTAAGAAATGGCCCTTCTAATAAACCAGTTCAAATGGATATAGGAAGGGAGAGTGTTTCTACTGGGCAGAGGATTTTATATTTGCAATAATTGCTGGTAAAAATAAATCTGTTTATAAAAATCAATTTTCTGATGATTATCTTTTTGAACCTATAATATCAATTTAGTTGCAAAATGTTACAATGTAACAAACCTTTGAAAGCTGTTTCTTTTGCTTGCTTGAAAGGAAAACATAAAACACTTGAAGCTTCAGGCACATCCCACCTGAAAAATAATTCAGGCTCAGTCCAAGGAGCTCACCCGAAATGGAAAGTCTCTGTAGAGTTCAGAGGGGCAACTGCAAGAGAAACACACCCTATGGACACTTCTGTTCCAGGGGAAATCACTTGGACATGGTTATCTAGAGAGGTTCAGTTCCTCATCTGTGTCACAATCTGTGCACATCCTCCACAAGGCAACTTCTTCAGAGACGTTCAGGAAGCCTGTTCTCATGGTTTTCATGAGAGCCATGGTTTCTGTATACCTTCCTTGGTAGACAGGTATGAAAAGGCCCAATCACCTGCATAATTGTCAGGCTTAAGTTCCAAAAAGTCTTGCTTGGACAATTAAAAAATAAATTTAATATTTTTTCTTGGATTTCAGTACAGGAGGCTGTAACAGCAACAGAAAATTCATTGCAGAGTCTAGCCTATGTTGTAGAAAAATGCAAACAAACTGAAAGGCAGGAAAAAGGCTTTATTCCAAGGGTCACTGAACTGTTCAGGTGACCTAGAGGTTGGTTTGGTTTGGTTTGGTTTTCCCCTACACCTGATACTGGTTCTATTTTATGTAACAACCAGTCTTACCTCACAAAGAGTTAGATTTAATAAGGTTCCTGCTTCTGAATTCAACCTGCTGCATATGCCTCAACAGGGCTCTGCCAGACGGTCACTTGCAAATTCCATTTCTCTCTCCATTATGAATGACACAGAAGTTAGTTGTACTAGTCTGCTGATCACTAGCTTTCCTTTTCTTTTCTTTTTTTTTTTTTCTTGATTTTCAGAGTGTGAGAAAAAGAAAAATCTGTAACTAAAATAAATTATTATGGTACAGTACTAGTAGCATAATATTTTATTAGTAGCATAATACTAGTACTGAACAGTACCTCAGTAGAGAGAAGGTATTATGTAGGATGAGACATCCTGAATTAGTAGAATATATTGCCCTATTTGATGAAGTTACTATGGCCAGCTGAAGAACAATTTGAAGGTGCTGACTGACTCTAGGCAACTAACGAAGAAGGGGGAAATTATTTTAACAGGAATTTAACTTCTTTTTCTTTTTCTTCATGTGGATTGGAGTCTGATGCCAATACCAACATAGACTGCGTTTCTCAGTAGGAGGTCTTTGGTATGTCTCACTCCCCGAAAGCAGCAGGCTATAGTTGCCGTGTGCAGTTTCACCACCCTTTGGAGAGAAACGTGGCAGTAAAATCATTACTATGACTCACTTGGTATTAACCAGAGCAGGAAACAACCAAACCAAGCCAAAACAAAACACACAAGTGCAGCTACATGGAGTTTTTTAGGATTATCCCAGTAAATTTCTGAAGAGTCATTTAAGGCACCAATGTCATCCATTTAAAGTTGGATGACAGTGTTTATAAAAATTAAATAAATAAAATCTGTGACAGTGCGCAAGGCACACACAGTCTTGAACTGAATAATATCGTTCTTCTGAGGCTTCAATATGGAAATTTTAAGTAGCTAACTTTGTTCTGCTAAGGCTGCAACATGGTGCCACTGAATTTATTCAGCTATCACTGCAGCACAGCTTGAGTATAACTCTGAGTTTCTCTTAATATCATTCCATCATTACGAATAAGATTTTCATCTTTGAATTTTATGAGTCTTGGGTAGATTCTCATCTGCCATGGAATCAGCTCTGCTTACTGGGTTCAGTGGAAACAAGCCACTAGAGCTGCCGAGGTTCTGGTCCAAAGTATGTTGTAAATAAAGTTAATGTCAACCTGATTTCAAAGTGTAACCTCAAACCCTTAAACCCTGAGGCTATTTCTAGCCATTTGTTATAAGCCACTCAACATGACTGACATGAGGAGCTGAGATGAAAGGGAAAGCAGTGAAAGACTGGTGCTGGACATCTTGCTGAGAATGCTGACTTCTGAAAATACATAAAAATAATTGTTCTTTCTGTTTTCACTGAAGAATTTAAAAAAAGGTAATTTATACAGTGCATCAAGTACATGTTTTACAGATACCAAGGGTGGCGGACAGATGTGCCCGATACCAAAGGGAGATTATTGGTCAAGCAAACCACCTAGGAAGGGTTGCACTCTGTCTCTGACTCAGATGATATCCGCTCTGGGTGAAAAGACACTCTAGGCAGGCAAAAAGGACAGCTTGCAAGTCTTCCCAAGACTTCCGGACATTCACAAGACTCTTTAAAAACAATCAGTGACGCAAGGATCACATCTGAGTGTGCTCAGCACCTCTGGGCCTGAGGAAACCATGCCGCATGGCCACATCTAAAAACAAGTCCTGGTGGAGGCTGTCAGGACATTAAGTAGAAGGAGTGGTCAGGGTTCAAAATCAACAAAAGGAGGTTCTTGCGTTTTTCACACAAGGTGTAGTGACCCAACAGAACGACTTGCCACTGGCTGTTGTGAAGGTTGAATGCTGGTATGGGTTGTGTGAGTCAAAAACACAGCCATGCAGGTTTATGGAAGAAAAATCCATGGAGGACCCTGGAAGTACACAAGCCATAATTCAAAGGAGGCTGGAAGCTCGTTTGGCACAATTACAGTTACACCCCTTGCCCCTCTCTCATGCTGTCCTTAGGCACCCACTGCAGGCATGGCCAGAGAGATGACAGTTGGCTAGACAGCCTTTGGTCTGTCATAGTTCTGTCATTTTTATGGTGGTAAATCCTCCCTAAGCATGTTCTTGCACTGATACAGGTGTAGATGTGTCTCTCTGCCTCCCAATTTCTAATTTTCATGTAGGACTTAAATGTCTGAACTTCACAACACTCTATTTTGCTCAACACTGGTGAGTTTTTACAGGCCATCAAGCTCTACAGGCACTACTAAAAATATCTACTTCAAAATGTTTATTTATCATGTGTAAAAACAGTTATGAAACAAAAAAAATCATTGAAGAAACCAGTTTATTATAAAGCAGAGTTCATTACATCCACAGCTATCTCAAATGCATTCTTGTAATTGAGAATTCATTAGTTTTTCAGCTGGGAACTTCTTGAAGCCACACAAATTTCTAGAACATAAACCAGAAAATAAGGATTAAAAGATTATGATTAGATACCTGCTGCTATAAACCTCTCAGCATCATATGACAGAGGAGAATCACTATGAAAAAAACCAATGAAGTTCTTCTGTTAAGCTGTTAGGCTGAAACATTAGCTTCCCTAATAGAACAGGTTTAGGGGTTTGTTTGCAATAATGAAGAAACCTCTAAGTAAATTCTGATGTTTCAGCACTGAAAATGTTATCACAATATCTTGAAATGCTTTCCAACCTTAATGAGGAATTAATGTATTTACAGCACTCTGAAATTATGTTTTAAGCACAAAAGCTGCAGCTTACTCAAACTAAGTTCCCAAGGAATTTTCCCAAGGAAACTGTGTCATTTTTAGTGACCTTAAAGACAAGCATATCTTCCTGTCCTTAAAGACAGAAGTAAAGTTTTTGCAATAAAATTGCAAATAAAATGCCAACTTCATCACATAGTTCCTTTAGGTTAAACTTGTTTAGCTAGAGATACTGGAGCACAATAGCAGTTGTCTTAGAGGTGTGAAAACTATATGTAAGGATTGAAAAGCCTGTGAGTCCAGTTTATGTGTTATGATGTAAATCCACTTGGTTGATAATGCTATGCAAGCATGTACACATGAGAATTTAACCATATGGAACTAAAGATTTAAGACAAACAGTCTTCCTTGATGATATAATAAGTATTTAGTAAAGATAAGCAGGTACATAACTTTCACAAAACTGGCATACAGTTTAGGTAAAGAAACATGGCTGTCTTTGATAGAAAATCTCTAAACAAAACGTCTGCTAGAAACTAATTAAGAATATTTAATAAAAAAACTCAGCTTCCAGTCACATCAGAAGCATGACAGGAGTATTGATGTGACTGTTACTGAATACAATTCTTGTGAACTCAGATGCACACCTGTATATCTAAATAAAAAGTGTAATACATTTAAATAGATTAGAAGAAGAAGAAAGGCCATTTTTTCTAAACATTCACAACTTTTAGATTAGAATTTTAGGAAAATTGGATTTGGATTATTCTTAGTTGGAATATTATAGTATTAATTAAACAAAGTTACCTGACAGACTGTGGAGTTTAAAATATATTTAATGCCCTACATGACATTAAATCACATAAAACTGACAACAATGTATTTCACAATTATACTATAATGTGCACTCAAATGGATGGCAGTTTGGTGGCTGTCCACTTCTGAACCTTTTGTTAGGCATCTGCTTGTGTTTCCAAAAACAAAAATAAATTGAAAATGTAGTCATCAGCGACCTGCCAAGTTACACGCAGTCAGATCTATGGAAGTGGAGCAGCACCCAGGAACCTTGCCCAGTGGTAGCCCGTGGATCTTTCTTTAAATTCATTCAGTAAAAGAAACATTGGATGAAAATTTTCACTGCATTGCCAAGATATTCACAAAAGAGTGTAGCTTTTAATGCTTTTTTTAAAAAATATTATTTATTTTATAACACCCACTGGAATTTGTTGGGTTTTTTTAAACTTTAAATACATAATAAAAACTGTACTTTGTGATTTTCACACCTTTCTGGCAAGAAGCAGTAGTATAGAAGGAACTGCTTGATTTAATTAGTATAGCATCTCCTCTTGTTTTTTGCTTCAACTTACATATTTAATTGCTCCATGTCAGCTAGAAAAGTGTGGAGCATCATTTAAAAACTCCTTGAACTTGTCTTTTCATTTGCATAACAGTGAAGCAACCAAATCTGTAGTGTGTACACATCTAGTACGAAAACTGGAGTACTATTTTTCTTCTGAATGTTTGAGTACAGCCAAAGTACCCTTAAATTGGAAATGTATATATGCCATACTTGTATATTCCCTTTCACCTGGTTTTTTTTTTCTATCCTTGTATTTTTATTTTGTTTCCTCACTAAGACACCACCTTTCTAGCTGAGCTGGTGAAGACCTCACACAGAGCTAACTACCATCCAGAAACTGTCAAGCCAGACCAAGCAGAACACAGGAGTGGTCAGTGACCTGCAGTGCTTTCCTGTGGCTGATTTTCTTGTCTGTTACAAGAGCAACTTCACAAGTGCAGAACGGAGCAAAGTCCCCCTGCCAGAACAGTACCCTCTACCAGAATGGCTTTGGCACAAAATTATGTATTTGACTTGGTAGTATTCCATAAAAGTGTCTGACAAGATGACTTTGTTTAGGGCTAATAAGCAGCTGCTGCCGTAGCTGCACTTAAGCTCTGTTTGCTTTACAGTGCTACAAAGGCAAGGTTCTTTTTCATTCTCCTGGTTTTTTTGTAGTCTGATTAAATGATGGATGACTGGGATCAAAACTGCTCACAAGTTAAGAAATTCTGAGTAGAGGCATCCTAGAATAGACTGAAAGCCCAGAGGCAGCTTTTTCTCTGGATTCATTTTCTCTTCAAAGACTTCAGTAATAGTTCCCAGCACTTTCCTTCGACATAATTCCCTCTACAGATATCAAAGCACTTTTCAAAAGGACTTAGCATCACTTTTCCCACTTCACTTATGTGCAGTCTAACAGTATCAGACTTAAAATTGAACGAATGAGATAGATGATTTGCATAGTCTGTGATAATGGTTGTGAAGACCATGTAACGTAACTTTATTTCTCACTGTTTGTCTGTGGGCCTGGCTACAACACATAGATCCATAAATGACTGCAAGTTGAGCAGGTCAAATCTGGTGTCTGAAAGTTGTTAGCATATTTCTTTATGTTCCTTTTTCTTCCTCCTGACCTGCAGCTGGAATAGGTTTTCTATGTCAAAATCTGTGGCAGCATTGTAACAGGTCCATCTCCAGATGCTTCATCAAAAGCATCTTTACCATTGTTATTGAGGTCGATCTGACAGATTTTAGGGAGGATTTCAGGATTTCCTTCATCACATCTAGCTACCTTTTTGCCACAGGCAAGTTGGCTTTAACAATGTGGTTGGGGATTGTGGCGTTTGCTCTCTACTGGTCTATAGAACCAGACCAGTACAGATCGACCTTGCTAGGAGAGAATTGTTGCCAGGGCTCAGCATTGCTCAACATTTGTTATGCCATTATGCTACTGGAAATGGTGTCTCCAGCACCTAAATGGCGTTGCTGTCAGCTCCAGCAGATGGTGGTCTTCATGGTCCAGAGCCCAAGGCTTGAAGACATCAATGAGAACTGCGATCCCAGGAGACACTGGCACAGCAAAACTCAGGGAAGTCCTTTCCTCATTTACTCCAGACCTGACTTTTCCAGACAGCCACAGGAAAAAAACAGAAGGAGATTTCACCATTAATTAGACCTTGGTTAGCTACTTTGATACTAGTTCAATCAATGACAGGGCCTGGAAGGATAACAGGCTGACTGGGAACAGGCTGAAAAAAATTTCTCACCTCTGGTCACTGAAAGTAAGACTGCACCCTTTGGATGGTCCAATAGAGAAATTCTGGAGCTCTTCTACTGAACATACAATAATTTCCCAAACATTAGCAGGAGGGAAAAAAAAAAAAGAAAAAAAAAAGAAAAAAGAAAAAAAATAAAAGAAAGCTCACAGGTTGTAGTTTCAGTTTAAATTCAGTGTCATAAGGCAAACATCACTGTGATGCTGGACAACCTGCTTTCTAGCTTTAGTTTTCTAAGGCCAAGGCCTGCATTGCTGTGAACAGAGAAAGCAGAAGTCAGCCATCCCAGTGACTCCATTTCTAACAATTATGTCCTCAGCCACAGATCCACTTCCCATTACTTGACTTTCCATGCCATCACAAAAGAGTGGATGAGGCCGCAGGGTTAAATGGACAGTTCAGCTTGCAGAGGATCCAACCTACTTGGCTGACAGAGGTGCCAAATTCGTCAGTCCAGTAGCTGAAGTTACACTGGAGCAGTGCTGTTACATTTGTGAAAATTTGCCTATCTGGGATTATTATGTGATTGGCTTTGCAATTAAACCACAGGTAATTCTCAGACATCACTTTGCCTATGAGGGGAACACTTAGGGAATAACGCATAATACAGTACTAATTATAGCTACAAGAAAGGTGCTCAGGGGGTTTCATAAAGGGCATGGCTGATCTTTTGTCCAGGCACTTTTTTCTCAGACTGGAAAGAAAGGCAAGAAACAGTAATTCTCTCCTGGATGCCAACATTTCAGTATTTACTCTGCCAGTCCCAGAGGCTGTATCTGCTTGGAGCTGTTTCAGAGCTGTGTTAACCTCCTGACACCAGGAGAGAAAACATTAGTTTTCTGATCTGTCTCACAGATGACACATCTAAGACAGTGGCCACACATATTTAAAAGAAAAAGAAAAAAAAAAAAAAAGAAAAAAAAAAAAAAGAAAAAGAAAAAAAAAGGAGAAACAGTGTCTTACTGCTAACAATGTGCCTGTATGGCAGAGGGGTGCTCCCATCAAACCAAGGGAGAGGAGGCTGGTCCCATGACATTGAGGCAACGCACGCATGTGATGCTGGGATAACCAACGTACAGATCTCATTAACCCTAACTGTGTCCCCAACACCCTTTATGTCCTGAAAGACTAATGGATGTAGCCAGTGTAAGATTTGTTTTGCTTTAATATTAGTAAAGTTTGTTTGTTTGCTGGATCACCCTAGGAAGGTAAATTTGACTGCTAAAGTGAATGTGTTTGACTTTTTGAGTCCATTGGTGACTGTGCTAAAATAGCTGATTCCAAATTTTTATGAGGCAGTCAAGTTATCTTCAGCATCTGACCAATGCTACTCTGTGCTGTTACTGTCAACCTGTGCTGCTAAAAGGTCACCTGTCGTTATCTGTCTACCCTTTGGGGTACACAGGCAGTCTGTGGCAGCCTACCGGTGCTTGATGAGCCAGCCAAGACTTATTTTGTCTGCTTTTACAGCCAGGAGAGGACATGCTATTTCTAAATTAGACTCATTCATTTGCTACAAAACACTGCTGGACCAAGACCTCTGCTTCATCCTTTGCTGACACTTACATTACCAGCTGCACAGTTGAGCGGGTAGGAGCACACAGGGAAGAGATCATGCCAGACATAAAACAGTGAACTCAGAGGGACCAACTAACTCCTAAAATCTGTGTGGTACTTTTGGACTTCCTCTTCAAACACTGTGTGTCAAAACACTTCTAATTTTAACAGCTGTATTAATTTTCAACTCTGAAGGGCAAAGAGCGGAAATGCAAAAGGTATCAACAATTAGTATCAGTTCGTCTAGCTTTGCTGCTTAAAAACCTCTATTTTCTGTCTGAGAAAAGTCCAAAGAAATCTGTAACTGTAGGGGCTGACAGGCAGGTAAAAAAATGAGAGATCAAGACTGGAAGAAGCTGTCGGATTTGAAAATACTCTCTGAAAGTGTTTGAGTTGCTATAATCAAGTATAGGGCCAACAAGGGGCCAACAAGGAGACCACTCACAATGGCTGTTACACCACATTGAGCTGAAGAATGAACCTCTGAGCTGCTTCGCAATGGCAAAAGTTGAAGTTTCATTCATGGCCATGAGCTCAAGTCCTACAGGGGCTGAGCGCAGAAAGGTCCCAGAAAGCACCAGCTGCTTTGAAAATAATGAGTGAATCCTCATTAGGGAGCTAAATTCGAGGCACCTCTTCTTTCCAAGTTCAAGCCCATATATGCAGACAATAATGTGTGGATTAGGACTGTTTCCAAATTGTTATGTGGTTAAAAGAGCTGCTGATTTATCAAGATATACAGTATTAACATAGCAGTTTTCAAGCTCCATAATAACCCTTTCTTTCCTTCTGATTTTAGCTCCATACCACATCTAGCCTTCCATGGTGAGGCTGCAGCAACCAGTGGGGGACGGAGATAGAGGAGCACCAGCTTCTGAAGTGAGGTGATGGGTTGTCACTGTATTTGTGTGGGTTGTGATACAAGCAGCAGTCACAGCCTTTCTGTAAGCTGTTTTCTCTGACTGGTCAGTTGAGGCTGAAAAACTCTGACATACAGGATGTGATGACCAAAAATGTATTGGCTTTTTTTGGTAGAGCTTCACAGCTGTACCTCCATTTATCCATGTTAAAATTTGTCCTATTTAGTTCTCTGCAGTGAAGAAACTCCCTAACACCAGCTTTCCACTGCTCACAGGAACTAAACTGTGTGTGACCCAGCAATGCTGAATGATTCTGATGCACCAGAGACTCTCATGATAGAGGATGAGGTGGTGATGTGGAAAACAGGCTTTGGCAAAACTGAAAATTAACACATCAAAATTCCTTTCTGTATCTCAATTATGCACTGCTGCCAGAATCCCACTTACTAAATGGGCCTATTTTTGGCCTATTTTCTATGAGATGTAATAACATCTCATAACCCAACTTACTACATGTCTGCATGATATCAGCACAGTCCTAGTCTTCTGAATGATACCTACAAGTCTTAGGAGGTGATTTTGGGGTGCCTGATTTTCTGATTTTGATTTGATTTTCAACCATCAACAAGTAGCCTAAACAAACAATTTCTTTGTTTAAATGCATCTATCGAGGAGAATTTGTTGTAAGTTAACCAGGAAAAGACAGTTAAGGCTGGCTGTGATGAGTAGGGTATTCAGTGGGAACAAAACAGAACAAGTAAATTCTGTTAGAACTGTAATTGTATTGTTGCATGTGCATTGAATTTATAGTGATACGAGCATTTTCCATTCCACAAGGGCAATTGCCAAAGAAAACAACAACGAAACAGAGATGCCACCAGGTTTTCAAAGGTATCTACTTGCACTATTCCAAAATATTTACACTTGCTCTTAAACACGTATGCACATTATGACTCTATATAGTGAATCTTAGCATGGATAAAATCTGTGACAACTCTGGCTAGGAGACATTTAGCTCTCATTTTTTTAGGTAGTCTTTATGAACAAGAAGGATCTGCTAGATTTTTGAGGTGTTCAATCTTCCTCAAGAAAAAAAAGGAGCAACTGTGGAGGTTTTGTATGCAAATCCAGGTTTCTTTGGAAAAGTAGGGCTGATTGTATTTACTTGGAAACTCTCCCAGGAGAAACTTTTCTGATTTTCCATCATCTGCAGTCTTGTTACAGCAGTCAGTGGTCAGGAATCATATCAGTCACTCTGGCTCCTCTGTAAAGACCGGAGGAATGATCAGTGTAGCAGGGGGTATGTATAAAACAGCACTTGGTGCTGTGCTTCAGAACATGACGTAACAGTCTCACAAATGGTGCAGACCTTTAGAGAGTGGGCCATGAGCAGCCACATGGAGAAAATGAAGCAATTATAGAGCTAATAAAGGCAAACATGTCTAGGCACTAAGTTCTCATGATTCTAGTTTTATTCTCTCAGAGGCTGATTAATGTCTCTTTGATCAAAGAACATGGAAGTAATATCTGAACAGAGACCCTGCTGAGATGCCCATGAGCAAATGTGCAGATGAGCAAATCACTAGTAATTTCAGAGACTGGCAGTTGTGGGTGATTTCATAGGCACACCTTAAACAAGTATAATGCATAATCTCTGGCTACTTCTCAGACAGACTGGGCAGCCAAGCCGCATGAGCTAGAGGAGGCTTTATAGCAAACACGACATTCAGGTGTGACTCCAGTGCAAGAATCACTTTAAAGCTTTTGAACCATAACTGGAGGTAATTGCATAGTGCATTTATAAACAATTCTTTCTCTGGTTTTGTAAACAAGATGGTTTGATGGCTGAGCACCTCAGATGGTCTTGCAGTCAGCAAGGTTACTCTTGCTTCATTTCTCTTCAGTCTCACTGTTATGTTATGTCAGTAATGTATGAGCCATGGATATAAACTGAACAATGAAAAACTAAGAATACCTCTATCAGAAGACCATGCTATTACAGCAGCTTGGGAAAAAAAAAAAGTTGGTTTACTGTCATTTATTTATAACCAAAAGAAAAGGATAGACCCTGACCTTAGACAGGATAGGAGCTACCTTACTCAGTGTACACACAGTTGCAAACACAGTGTCTCCCATTCTGAATTCAGGTTTTCACTTATACTGTGATGTAAATAAGCAATGTTGTTATAGCACCAAAGAAAAATATGTACAGAAATGCTGAGGTTTCATAAAAGAAATTATTCAAAGGACTTGGAATATGATATAATTTATTCTTTCAAATGAGAGTAACATTTACTAAGGACACTGAGGTTGTATCTTTATTTCTATGCTACCCATGCCTGGGGAATTTTCTGGCCACAGAGGCTTTCTGGCACGGAACAGCTCCTGTCTACACTAGTAAATTTTCTTAACCCCCAAAGATGGTAGCCATATAGAAACCACTTTGTGCAACTGGTCTCTTGGAAGAATTTGTGCTCAAATCATTTCTAGGAACTAGTTTATAGACTTCTAGTTGGCATGGAACAAAATGATACCAGAGAAGATGCTGTGAATATTCAGTCATGTTTCAGCATGTTAAAAGCTTCTCTGTCTTGTTCTTCTAGTCTAGAGATAACCTTACCATACTATGACACTTTTGTCTGTGTTATGTTATGGTGCAGTAAATGAAAAGAGACTAAGAAACAGAAAAGAGGCTGAAGACTGAAGAAGACAATCAAATTATGGAAATAATATCATGTATTTTTTGAAGGAGAGTTGTATTTTCTTCTCCAGAATTGAGTTCTACTATGCCAGGAAGAAATCCATGATGTATGTAAACATTTCAGATCCAGATATATGAAGATTCATGCATTAACAACAGGTTTCCCAAACTTACAAATAGTTAGATATCAGATTTTGGAAGATCATACATCCAATTGTGTGCCCTGAGTGCCCTCCTTTAATCATCTTCAAAATGTTTCAAAATATTGCTCAGAATTACTGTTCAGATTTTTTTTTAATTTTTCCCTTATATTTGTTGAATAAACTGAAGACAGAGGGAGAAACCTAACCCGAACCCTAACCACAGGCATAACTGTAAAGATAATGCCAGCCTGAAACCTAACCCTAAAACGTAGCCCTAAACCTACCTCTGCATCTTAACTCTGAGCCTTTAATGCAACCCCAATCCTAGCCCTAAACTTAACCCTTACCTTTATTCTAAACCCTAACAATAAACCCCAAGTCTAAACCTGACCTTAACCTTAAAACCTAGCCCTAACCTTAAATCTAAATACTTGTCTAAAGCATAAAAACTAAACTCTAACCCTAACCTTAAGTCCTATCTGTAACCCACTTCACCTCTCTTTATAAAACTAATTTTGTTTACAAGGGATTATTAGACTTCTTTTTTTGCCAGTTCAGTTACAGCAAGTCCTCCTGTTTCATGGAAAAATGTTTTGTCCTGAATATTGTAAACTAGGCTGGATGCTACAACTTAGTGATAATTAATGCTGACTTCAATGAACAGATTTTCTAATATTTTAACTGTGCCGTCTCCCACAAAGAATGTTGCAGATGATGAATAATAACTCAGAGGATATGAAAATATTTTAGCAAAGTGTCAGGGACAACATTAGGGCACTAAGCAGACTTCAGGATTTTCACACAAACATGAAAGTAGTTTTACAGCAGAGGTAACATCAAATGATATAATTTATTTTCAAAGCTTGATTATTTTTTTTTTTAAGTCAGCGCAATATCTTGAGATAAAAATAAGCTTTAAGTGTCTCATAGAGAAATAAATATGCCTGCTGAAAAAAGCAATGGGTAAACTCCCAATCCTGTCACATATGTGCATAACTTCATTCACTGCAAGACTGCTATTATGGCTTCAGGGACCATGGAATGTAAAAATAAGTGTTTTCTGTGGAATGCTTTCAGTGGATGCCATAGTAAAATGTGATTAGTCCTAAAACATTAAAGTTTTGAAAACTGCAGCTAATCAACCGGACTAATCTCCTTTAAGACCTGACTGTGCTCTACACGATGGTTAGGACAATCTTGTAAGAAAATTTTAGTGTTGTCTTTGTGTGCTTTAGACTAAGCACAATCTTGCTCAGATAAAATTAAGGGTGTGATATAGAGGCTGGAGGTTACTGCATAGGTTCTTTGGTCATGAGCAAACATCAGCCTAGAACTTATTAGCAAATCCTTGAATAATTTTATAATGTTCAGCTTAATTGATAAAACAGACTGTAAGAAAAGAACAGCACATGCTATTCGGTATCTGACAACAAAAAAGTGAAAGGTAAGGCCATTCCAGTCTCTTAAACACCCAAAATTTCTAAATTATACTCCTTTTTTTACCTATTGGGTGTGAACACAGTATAGGCATAAACATTGGTGTAAATGACATGAATGTTTGTTGAAAAAGCTTAAGAAATAGCACAGCAAAAATGTAGCACTTGCTTTTACTCACTAACCAGTGAAAGAGGCTGATGGACATCCAGCCCATCATTTTCTCTTACCTAGTAATGTTTATTATTTTGTGGACTGAAACCCTTATGGTTTTGTTCACTGAAAAGTAGATGTCTATTTTAGAAAGCAGTAATATGATTCACAAAAACTAAAGTAACAGCATTTTTTTAATGTTGCCCATTTGCAGTTTTAAATGGTTCCTCATGTCAAGAAGGTTAAATGTTAACTATTCAGATGATTTTTTCTCCTGGACTGTTGTAGTACTTTAGGTTATGCACTTGCTGAAGCCATTTGCTGGATTTAGGTTTAGGGAGTTGGTTCAGTGTCTTTTAAATTACCTGCAATGTATGTATTACTGTCCAGCTGTGATCTTGACAAAGGAAATGTTAGTATTTCCACTTTACTTAGACGCAGCAATTACTATGGAGAACAGTTGCAAAACCAGAATACGATCTGGACTCCTGATAGTCTGAGTGGTTGAGGTTAGAAGGAATCTCTGGAGGTCATCTGATCCAACTCTCCTGCTCAAGTAGAGACACCTAGAGCCCAGAGGGTAGCTGTGCCAGTGTTAGTGTGCATCCTCTCACAGCAGTGACAGCTTCCTCTCTTGGTTATTCAGTCTTTTGTGCTATCAGACAATGGCAGTGCAGACACATCCAAACAAGCATAAATCAAATGTACATCAGGATACTCTTACATCCTCAAAATCTGCAAACCATATGTAACCCAACAAATAAACGAGAAAGGAAACCTTTCTCACTTTTTTTTTTTTTAAGATAAACTTATTTTCATTGTCCATCTCTGGATTTTGGCCCTAGGTTAACTTAGCGACATCAAAATCTTGTACCGAGTGCAGGGTGATTGGGGGTTATCAGTGGAGTTTAGCTTAGACTAATAAGCAAATAAAAGAGACACACCTGGTCTAAAATGAAGGTTCTGAGAAATATTTTTTATGATCAAGAAGAATTTTTTCCTCTCTTTAAATAATATAATGGAGGCCACTTCAAAAAATAATAAGTTACATGGCTTGGCTGAAAAAAATGGTTTTATAGTTCCTTGTTTGATACATGAAAATAATCTGAAAGGGAAAATTGGGGCCACACTTAAAAGGATTGACAATTCATACAGGGAGAAATGTAAAGAGAGAAATGCAAGCAATGATTTTAAAATATCATTTAAGTAACGTACTGCACATGATTGAACATGCTGAGTGTGATTTGTTTCATATACATGGCCATAAAACCGGCAGTATTCTATATGTATTTTAAAATATCCTAGGCATATTTTTATACTTTTATCTTGCATTCTTTAAATGTACATTCTTTTTAAGCAAAAAGATGATGGTGCACCCATTGGTTTTCTTAAGACATCTATTATTCAGGGACATTTGTCTAAGTAGGATAATTAAAAACGTTAATAATTTTTACATTGTCCATGTAATGTTTTTTGAGACATTTATGACTTTGAGGATTGTGTATGGGTTCAGACATCTCAGTGGAAAATAGTATCCTGGAGCTTCAAATTTTTTAGACATCACTAGTTTGCTTTTTATTTTCTTCACATAAACAAACCGTGCATGAACTAAACTCCCCCAAATTTAAGTCAAAATTAGGCAATACAGCCCAAAACTGCAAAATTAGTCCATTATCATAAGAAGCAAGTGCAGGATTATACGGTATTTGAATATAAGACACTGTATTGTGTTAAATTAATGTTGAGAATATTTTGCTTCGAATTGTTGACTGTTGCTGACTTGTACCAAGAAAAAGAGACAGCTCACAGAGATGGACTGAGGCAAAATGTAACATGCAGCAAGGACTGGTGAGACCAAGCACTTACTAACATGGAGATCCTTGCATCTGTCAGCATGGTTTCATGCTGAATTTTGGTGAGTCCGAGAAGTAATTTGAAATTGTTTCCTCAAAAGCAAGTGGCTTTATCCTGAAATGAATAAACACTGTAATTAATGGGGTTTGAGCTCAGGCATTGGTTATTATTATGTAAATTGAAAGCCCCTTCTAGTCATTAAGTGAAATGTTCTGTTTATTATAGGAATATTAATGTAAAGAGAATAAATTTCACATAAAATTCATCTGGAAATAGCATTTTGTCTAAACCAGCAAACAATTATTTTCAGTAAGCAGTCTTTAGACACTCTTCTAATTCATCCAGCTCTTTTTCCAGGCCTGGAGAAGAATGGCAGCTACAAAGTGTTTATCTCTTTGAGTTAACTCTCTGCCAATGCTGAGGTAACAGGATTGTTGTTTGACAAAAGTAGAGTTATTAATAGTTTGCAATTAATTATAGCTTCTATTAAATTTCCATCCTTCTTTTCCCTTCCCTTCCCTTCCCTTCCCTTCCCTTCCCTTCCCTTCCCTTCCCTTCCCTTCCCTTCCCTTCCCTTCCCTTCCCTTCCCTTCCCTTCCCTTCCCTTCCCTTCCCTTCCCTTCCCTTCCCTTCCCTTCCCTTCCCTTCCCTTCCCTTCCCTTCCCTTCCCTTCCCTTCCCTTCCCTTCCCTGCCCTGCCCTGCCCTTCCCTTCCCTGCCCTTCCCTTCCCTTCCCTTCCCTCCCCTCCCCTCCCCTGCCCTCCCCTGCCCTTCCCTGCCCTCCCTTTATCTTCCTCTTTCCAAATCTTGCTCCCTCCAAGTACTTTGCTGTATATCTAAGAGTGGTTTGTGTACCACAAGGTTTTTGGGGTAGTGACTTTCTCACATGTCTGAAACTGAGCACCATATCCTTATAGCATTAGCAAAATAACAGAAGATCTTTCCTTCTAGATACTGGTTAGTTTTTATGGACTCAGTGTCTGTTAAAAGAGAAAAATAACAAAGAAAAACAAAGAAAATGAAGTCTTATTCTGTAGAAAATATTTCCTTAAGTGCACTTGCACTTTCATTTTTTGTTTCTCAATATTTTATTTCTTATTCATTCTTTCCCTTACCCATAGGTTAACCCATCCTCATATACAGACTTTTAATTTGATGTTGATGTAATGTTTTATGAAATAATTAGAGGAGTTGAGCTACTGTTGTCAAATATCTCAACAATTTAATTGGAAGACTCTCTCAGAGTGGCAATATAAAAGAAGTTTGGGTAAAATCTACTTTATCTCATCAGTATATTGATCAGTTCTTTTGAGCCATCTTGTTCTAATTCACCAGAATTGCTTCAATCCACTGATTTGTTGTTGGCTTTAAAACAGAGCTGCACCAGTAATCTATGAGTGTGACAGATAAAATCAGGGAAAACCAAATTAATAAATCTTTCCCACAAGCTTCACAGGACTAGGTGCTTGCCAGCTTGAGCAGGGTTAGCTCTTCAGGTGTTTACTGTCTTGTCCCTAATATTGAATTCAATATTGGTCATTAACAGGGAACATAGCTGTTTTCTCCAAAATGTTCTGAAGCTCAGACAAAATAAATTATTGAGTCAGATGTATTTCTCCCCAGGTGCTAGTTGTTTACTTTTAGAAACAAGAATCAGAAAGGCTTCAGGATCAATGAAATCAGTGACAGTATGAGCTGCTTTACATGGATTGTTCAGCTGCAAATGGAATAAAAGTGCTATGTAAAAGCCCCCAGGCTTTTGTTGATACTGTGAAGAAAATTAAAGAATAAGAAAGAAAAAAAAAGAAAGAAAAAAAAAAGTACTGTAGTAAGGAAAGAAATAAAATATTGAAGAATGAGGATCAATTCTTCTGATCTGGGTTTTGTTTCTTTTACTCCCAGTATGTTTACACCATCTAAACATGGTTTTGTATTTCTTTAGATGATGAAATCTATAAGATTGTTCACAGGAAACCATTACTAAAAGAAATTTGTTGTGCAGAAGTGATAATTTAGCTGCAGCATATTTTTTCATGCAACTGATTTATTTGTCTTGTTTAACACCAGGGTGTTATAAATCGCCTTTCTTAAAATGGTTTTGTATATGATCAGGTGTGTCTACAAAGGCAGATTCAATATTTGTTCTTGGGAGACATTTGTACAACATATTTATGTATTTTTTGGATCAATATTTCACTAAGATGTAACCTGAAACCTACTAAGAGGTACAATATGAACCAACAGGTATATAATATCTCACTAACGTATGCATGAGATTGCAGAGCAAAACTTTCTGCCTTTAAGACAATTCTCAGCAAATGCCACAGATGCACAACAATTTTGCATTTTTAGAGAGTAGAAGGCATCTTGCTTGCTCTTGCTTTGGAGGCTTTACTCTACAGGAGGACCATTGCAGAAAATTAGTTGCATCAGTGGCTTTTCTATGTTTTCTATTCTTAAAAGTCATCTGTGTTGCTACAAACTACTCATGCACTCTTTTTCCAGCCCGTTTGTAACTGTGGACATAATTTTTTAAACCTGTGTAGCTAGCGGTGTGTTTTGAATCCTTACCTAGGTGTGCTCCTAATCCATTTGTGAGAGCAAAAAACTGAAAGGAATAAAACTGCACAGTACTTTGAAAAGGGAAACAGATCTAATATCTATCTGGCTTTATCTTGTTATTTTGAAGTTAACATTTGATAAATATTCAGCATACATTAACACTTGGTAGATGTGTGTTGGCTCTCAGGGAAAGCTTTCATACACTTCATAAGTGCTGGTAGAAATCTGCCATTTGTACAGGTGTGAGCCACAGGACAAGTCATATGAATTGCCACTATATTATGATTTACAACTCCATTAGCTTCCATTATACCATCATCTGAATGTGAGGAGAAAGACTGGAGAACAGCCAACATAAAATGAATGTACGCTAGTTTTGTAGAATATATCCAGTAAATTTTAAGAAAAGGTTCCCTTAAAATAGTGATAATCTGGCATTAAAGAGACTTTACACTTTTAGAAAAATTGTATTTTAGACTATCAACCTCAAACTGATGTTCAGATGGCATCTAATTATCGAGCTGAACACTTTCTGTGCCTTAGACATGTAAAGAACTCATGTATCTGGGTCTTCCAAAGTACATTTTACTGCTCATAACTATACATCATAGATATTTTCAGTTTACTCATTGCCTGAGCTGCTGTCATATTAGGTAATTGACAAATAATGAATGTTAATGTTGAGCTAGTTTATATTAGTTTTTCATTGTTCTTTATACATGACTCTATGGATTGACAATCTTTTATGCATGTAGATGGATAGTCTGAAGCTTTAGTGAGCAGTTCTACTGAAAGAAAGGTACTGAGAGTTCTAATAAGTGTAGTTATTTATCTATCATTTACATATTAATGTCAATCCCTTATTATCATTCCCTCCCTTTATTCTTACTTGTCTTTTATTTTCTAATGTAAGGTTTTCTGAGGTTGTTTGAAAGATTAAAGCTGATCATCTATTCTCTGTAATACTCAGATTAGCTTCACATTAGTCTCCCTGTTTAGTTAAGGCATATTTTTCCTGTCATTAACTGTCAAAGTACTACCAATCTGAAAGATGTGTCCTTGCCATAAAGTGAAAGTAAGGTTAAGCTAATTGTCAACTGTCTCTAGGTTGTTTGTTTGCTTAGAAATGCAACCTGTAGACTCTCTGGTTTGACAAGGAAACACCTTAAATGTAAAATAAAGGACATGTAGTATTAAGATCTTCATTTAGTGCAGAAGCATCAGATAAGCTCGAAGAGCAAAGACTCCTTGGAAACCAGAGTGCTCAGTAGGTCTGAAAATGAAGCAAAAGCTACCAAAGTCTTTTTATACACAGAGAAAAATATGAAGTTGAATAACTGCATAAAGATTGTTATACCAGTGACTTACATCTTATATGCTAACCTTTGCACTTCACCTCTGGAGGACAAAGTCCAAGCAAGTCTGCAAAGAAGCCTTATTCTGCTTAGAAGAAATCCAACATGTCCTCCCATTGCAGTGTTCAGAAAGGCAGCCCAGGAGAAAGCAAGGAAAGAACTTACTTTCCTGATAGAAAGAACCACCCACAGTGTAGGAACAGCACTGACTTGGGACAGAGACCTGCCCACCCTGATAGGCAAGCAAGAAGAGAAAGGGGTAAAACATTAATTTCTTTGTTAAGGTATGAAAAAGACAGTAAATCAGAACTGGGAAATGAGAATTGTAACATTTTCCCATTCTTCAAAATGTCAGGATTTTGTCTTCAAAATATCTATGTAGAACAAGGATTAAAGCTTAAATATCCCTCTTTTTTGTTTTGTTTCTTTTCTTTTTTCAAAGAGTAAGTCTAGAAAAATAAAAATATTTCTTAGGCATTTTGAGATAAGTAGGTATTTTTAAAGTATTAATTCTTGGTTTGTTTGGTTTTGGTTTGTTTCTTTTTTTCTTAAGCATTAATTTTTTTTTTTTTAAACAAAAGAATTAGTAGCTTTCATTTTAAGAGTTCTGAAAGAAATAACCATGGGTTGGGGGTTTTCTTATGACACCAAATAAAAATAAATTGACCTTGAAAACATCTTTAAAAAATACTGTTTCTTGATGAAAACCTCTTCAGCTGGGTAATTGTTATTTTTCTATATTCATTTTCAGGGCAGGACTGCACTTTAATTAAGTTCAGCAGTCCATAAACACTCTAAATATTTCCTTTCATTAATGCATGTAAATTTTAAGGGCAAGACATTGCAATCCATACTCATTTGATAAGTGTTTACCCATATGAATTATTATATCCTCTTCAGAGATTTGTCTTAGAAAGACCTGTGGAAACAGGAGATGCACGGGAAATCCGCACTGGTGCAGAGATCATTTCACATTGTTTTGTTCTTTCTTTGGTCAGTAAGGGTGCGTGCTTCTGCCTGATTCTCAGTGAAAGAGGCAAAATCATGTAGAAATTCTGCAGTGAATGAAAATCACAGCAGTTTTCTCTCCTTTCAGGTCTTCAAAGGTTCTGAAAATTTGCATAAATTTTAATCTTGACAGGTGACAGGACTAATTTTCTGACTAGATTTTGATTCTAAATTATAACAGCCAGTGTGTTTAACAGACCAGGTGAAGATTGTTGCTGAAGGTTTTGCTCCAACATTCGTGTCCTCATGCTATGATGTGCACCTGCCAGCTGAGGCTCTGCTGGTGATGGGGTGCTCCTCCAAGGCTGTCAGAGATGCCACTTTATCAACATGATCCTTGGAAAGAGGTGCTCATAATAATATACAGCCTTCTATGCAGTCTTTGTCTAGCCATAAAAAGATTGCCTGATTTTTCCAATAGTCCCACAAAAATTTAAATAGTGGTATTGCTCTGATTGACAGAGTATACAACAGATTAAGAAACAGCTAGCGCTATGAAAGCTTGAAAACTGATCATGTGATTGCAAATAACTTAACAGAGTAGTCAGAACCAGAAATTTTCTCTCCTGTAAAGAAACTACGCGGCAAATAAGGGCGCAGATTAAAAGACAGGCACAACAGTTGCTGCTGCCGAAACCCTGACCAGGGCCATACCCGGCGCACCGTGCTTGTGAGGACTAGTCTTTAGTACGGACAAGTGACTGGGGCTCAGCAGTTCTGGTTTCTTCTCATATTTTCACAACTGCTTGCCTTATGACTGACAAGTCTCACTTATTTTTTATGTCCTTCTGCTGCCTGGTCCCACTGATGAAGTAATTTCTCCAAATGCCTCTTTTACAGCGGCCTCCAATGACCCGTATGCTCATACCACCTCTAGGTGGTATCAGCTAAAGAACAGGACTCTTTAATGTACAGTTTGTACAGTAATACTGTATTGTAATGTATGTAATACTGTAATGTAGAGAATAATATGCAGTTCACGATATTGATTTCTCCTCGGAAAGCTGATTTTAGTCAGGTTTGTTGGGCTTTTTCCTATAAAGTGGTTTCCTGTTGCTTAGAAAAACAGAAGAACAAAAAACAAAGCTCCTTCTGTGAGTAAGGATGATACAGCCTAAGGGGTTGCTTTCCTTTCAATTTAACTTTCTACAAAAAATAAAAGGAAAAAAAGAAAACCTTATTTCGTTAGCTTATATTGTAGCAGCTCAGTGCAATGCTCTAGTCACGTGGTAACAGGGAGTACAACTAAAACACTGCCACTCCTTTCAAGCAGGGGGTATATTCTGTCCAACAAGCAGGTAAAACATGCAAAATACATCTGGCATGCTTCTGATAGAAAGCAGATAACCTTGGAAGGGCAATCCTGAAGCCTTTCGGCTGGTATGAAACACGAACGCAAGCTGTAACATGCTTTCCATTGCTACACAGTCAAATACCTCCTTTCAGCCGTATCTGTTCTCTCAGCCAAAACTGACACACTGCAGCAGGAAAGGCAACACTCAGTTTTCACTTTTGCTTCGTCACTTAACAATACAATTTTGTTAAACTTATTAACTTTACACTGCAATGTGTTCAGCCTAAACAGTCTGCAGGTACTACAAATACTTGTTTTACCCACTGCTTTCATTTTTAATCAAACTTGGATGGAAAACCTCATTGTTCTTCTATATAATTACTCAGCTTTAGGCTATTTCAGGTAAATGTGCACACATAAAAGTAGACCAGATGGGAAGAAAGTAATAAACAGTTTCCAAAGGTAGTGTCTTGTTAAGAATGCTGCTGAAAAAAAGGGTCGACTGTATTAACATTGTAATTACTTAAAACCCATGGCTATATATGTGTTGAATTGTTCACTGGAGGGAGCTGCAATTGCTCTAAGCAAGACAGCTGCATGTAAGCAGTGCCCTCTGCAATGGGGTCTGAAGGCAGCAACACTAAGCTGTGAAAGAAACTTTTGCAAAAACTGTTGCCTTTGCAAAAACAGAGCTTATTAATAAGGGAAGAGTTTGACTGAGGTTGTTTTATTTTGGTTTGTGTGTGCATGTTATTTATTGTCTTGAACTCTACATAGGAAATTATTTCAGTAGAGAGCTGGGCTTGGTGTGTCGTGTCCCTCAAAGGAATCATCAGCCACAGTGCTAACAACAGTGGTTTCAAAGACAGCAAGAGGAATTGTCACACCGCAGGATTCCCCAAAGCTCTGCTTCATCATGAATTTGTCTTTCATTTGTTTTTATCCTCCCTTTGGAAGGATGAGTCTCTGGAGAGACTGGCTGAATTTTAACTGTCACGGAGTGCTATGAATTGAAATACCGCTGACTCCAGCACTATTCTACAACATGGTAAGTAATGACACAGGAAAAAGCAAGCTAGTTAAACAAGAAGAAAGGCTTACCCAGCTGTATTCTGGCACATTGGTATCATCCCTACCCTGCACAGGACGATAGTCTGCAGAAGAATAGCACAGTTGCTTGCACTCTGCAAAACCTAATTCAACTTTCTCATTTCAGTCACAGGCCTTTGCCATACACTCAACCAACTTCCTTTAATTTTATTTATTTTTCATACCTGCTTTAGACCATTGTCACCCTTTACTTTAATTTTTCCTGGTCTTCTACATTTTGAGATGAGAGGCACCAAAGCAGAGTACAGTATTCAAACTGCAGATACCTCATGGACTTATACAGCATAAAACTTGTATATTCTGTGCTGTATTCTTGTCTTAATAGTTCTTAATATTTCATTTATTTTTTTAAATCCATGGGAGCCCTGAAGTGTGTTTTCATGGGACAAGCTATTACAATGGTCATCTCAGTACCCACAGCTGTGTATGTTGTTGTGCGTGTCTCCTTTCCCACGTGCATCCCTCTTCTTTTCTCTACACTGAATTTCCTTACCTGGTCCTTCAAAGATGAGTTTTAGGAGGTTCTTCCACAGTTATTCACAGCTGCTTCTCAGCTTACTATTCTGACTCATTTAGAATCATCTATAAAATTTTTCACCTCTACCCAATGCCTAAGAAAAGGCTTAATGCTGTATTCAACATGCAGACTGAGACTAACATGATTTACCTCCTTTTCTAAAGAACTTTGTGCAAAATCTGAACAGTAGGATTGAAGCTGTAATTCTCTGCTAACCAGCTGAACTGCTTTACATATTTCTACCTGTATCTCTGAAGCAGAAGGTTCTGAAGGAAAAGATAAATCCATTCTACTGTCACTGAAAAAGGAAATATTGTTACACTGTAAAACATCTAACTTGCGATCCCTGCCAATTTTCACAAGTACATTTTTTGTGGTGGGTTGACCCTGACTGGACCCCAGGTGCCTGCCACAGCTGTGAGTCAAGATAAGGACAGGGAGATCACTCAGCTATTACCATCATAGGAAAAACAGATTTAATTCTGGGAAATTAGTTTAATTTATGACCAATCAAATCAGAGTAGGGTAATGAGAAAAAAAATTAACCAAATCTTAAAACAGTTCCACCCACCCCTCGCTTCTTCCTGGGCTCAACTTCACTCCTGATTTCTCTACCTCTCTCCACCCAAGCACCACAAGGCAATGGGGAATGGAGGTTATGGTCAGTTCCTTGACATGTTGTCTCTGCTGCTCCTTCGTCCTCACACTCTTCCCCTGCTCCAGCGCAAGTCCCTCCCACACGAGACAATCCTCCCTGAACTTGTCCAGCATGGCCCCATCCCAAGGGCTGCAGCTCTTCACACACTGCTCCAGCATGAGTCCCTCCCACAGGGTGCAGCCCTTCAAGCACAGACTGTCCCAGCCTGGGTCCCTGGCAGGGTCATAAGCCCTACCAGCACCCTGCTCCAGCATGGTGGCCTCTGGGGGCTGAGGGGCACAGCCTGCCTTACCATGGTCTTCACCACGGGCTGCAGGGGAATCTCTTCTCTGATGCCTGGAGCTCCTCCTGTCTCCTTCTGCCCTTACCTGGGGGTCTGCAAGGCTGTTGCTCTCGCATATTCTCACTTCTGTCCTCTGGTTGCCATTGTGCAGCAGTTTTTCTCCTTTTATTATGTTATCTCAGAGGTGCTACCAGCGTGGGTGATGGGCTCAGCCTTGGCCAGCGGTAGGTCTGTCTTGGAGCTGGCTGGCACTGGCTCTATCAGATGAGGAGGAAGCTTCTAGGAGCTTCTCACAGAAGCCACCCCTGTGGTCCCCAAAACCTTACCATGCAAACCCAATACAGTTGCCTGAGTATCTCAGGGAGTCATGCTGAGGCAGCAATTTCCAGGTGACACCAGCATCCAGATTCAGCTGTTTAGTACTGAGCATGAGGTAACTGATCTTTCTCCTTCACTGTTCCTGAAGATGTCCAGCTCTGTACTCTGTCTGAAAACCTCAACATCACTGAAGGCAAAGAGAGTTTTCTATTGATGCATGGAATGTAGAATATTCCTTACACACCACAAAACACATGGCAATGTTGATGCACATTTCAGTCTATTATCTGGAGGCTTACTTTATAGGGCTTAAATTTTGTTCTGCTGGAAAGCAGTGCCCCTTTATGGACAATTAATGAGGCCATGGAAGTGTTTGTAAAAGTATACTTCGTTTGCTGTATGTAGCTAATGAGCAAGGGAAGAAATTCACGTTTTTCTCCTCTGAAAGGTTTCTTTCTTTCAGATTAAACCATATTATGCTAATTAATGCTAATTAATGCTGACTATATTCTAGAAAGCATTTTTTTCTTTGTCATTTAGAAGTCCATGCAAGTCAGACATAGCTGCACGCAGGTATACAGATGTACAGGCGTAGTTAGGAAGTGGGCTTTCAACTTACCTCATATAGTGATAGACAGTAGATTCAGTAAGGTGAGGCATGATATCAATGAGAGTTTTAGTATCTGAAGTGTTTGCATGCTGCTTCACTGTACGTGAACAATTTCCTTTCAGCTTCATAAGTTAATAGAAAAAACAAACCTGCTGCTGAGATGAAGAAATTGTCATGAAAGCTTGAGAAGGTGACAGCAAGAGGGGAGCTCTTAAATAGATGTAGTGTATTTCACATTGCAACAGCCTTTGCAATAACCTAGAGCAATCTGTGAAGTCTGGTCATGAATATAAAGCCATGTGTATTGGAGAAATACTTTACTGCTGAAGTGTGTAATATTGTAACATGGAGAACTGTATGGAGTGGAGTGATTAGTACTACGTCCTTCTGAAGTTTTTGTCGTCTTAATGACGTCTTTTGGGTATAGTCTTATAACTCCTGATAGGCTTGCTTACTACTTTGCAAGGGTGGCACAGACCCACTGGTATGGATTCATTTGCTCTGGCACAGCTTGGACAATGCACAACAGAAACCCCATCAAGATCATCGTTATTAAGCACTTCCCTCTCACTGTTTGTTAGCTGCCTTGGGGTCAAGAACAGTCAAAGGCATGGTCTGCTTTTAAAATGGTGCATTGAACCAAGGATTCTTTCTTTCCATCCTGCACACTCTGCTCTTCTGAAGTGCAAAGGGCAAGGTCTCAGCACCTCAGCGCTGAGTTTCAATGAGTCACACCTTCACAGCTCTCCACCTTTTGGAGAATATGGACAAGAACAACAACATACCCTGAGGTTTATGTTTTCAAATGAGAGAAATATCTATTCTCTTAGGGTTATCTGCAGTTAAGGACAGAAAGGAGAGTGTGTGGGCTTGAGAGTTTGTTGGTTTTCCTGAACTACCTGGTCCTGACCACTTTCACAACAACAATATTTATCTTGATATTATGCAAAGTGAACAGCCCACATCTACTCAGAATATTCGGGGATTTTAGAGGGGAAAAAATAAAACAATCCAACAACCGAAAAAACGAAGCAACACCTTCTCTTCCTCCACAAACCCCAAAATGTTCAGTGACAGAGGTTGTCTTGGATCCCTGGGAAAGGGATCATGTCCAGAGCCAGAAGAGAAGCTTCAAGGACCGAAAAGCTCCATCTAAGTGTGTATGCTCAAGAAGAAAGTAGGAATAATAAAAATGTTTTGAAATCTTTGTGGCTGGAATTCAATGCAGATTTTTTTTTCTGCCAGAAATACAATCTTGAGTGCTGTAATTATTAGGCTGCTCCACTACTTTTACTGGCACTAACTCCAAGCTGAATGTACATGCTGCCAACAGAGGCAGATCTAACCTCTTTTCTTTCCTCCTGCCTCTTGCCTCCTGCATTGCCATTGCTGGGGAAACAGACCCAAGGCACTGACCTGGACAAAGAATAATGGCTTTTCTGGCTAGGACAGTAGTCAGCCAGGGTATCTTCATTGTGCAGTTTCTGTGTTGCCTACCACACAAATTATAAAGCTGCCTAAGGAAAGGCATGGAAATGTGATGAAGGAAGATGGCATCATTTTTTTTTTCTCTATGAAGAGACAAAAAATAGCCTTTGGGATCTGCATTCAAGCCCTAGACTACTTCTAACATAACAAATTGATTCTTACTAAAATCACAGCTACCTCTATAAAGAGATTATCACCCATTTCTTGGAAAAAAAATACATATTTTTTCCTTCATCAAATAATAACTGTAAAGTCAGAGATCATCTTAGAACCAAAGTTTGCTTAGTCTCTGTCCTTTAAATATTTCCTCCAAGGTAAGAAATTTCCTCCAAGGTAAGAATGTTACTGAAGGCACTTATCACCTCAAAAAAAGAACCAGCCCTAAAAATAAATTCAAGACTGCAGCATGATAGGGAAATCTATAGAATATATTCAGTATATATAAATGTTCATTAAAGTTGACAAGCTGCAGCCTGTGAGAGTGAAACAGGATTCTTAGATGCATCCTGGACTCCTTCAAGCCATGGCAGAGATTTCATTGTGACAAGGGACCAATTTCTCCAACTGTCTGAAACAGCAGAGCAAAATAAAGCAGATGTTTCCTTAGTAGAATTAAGACAGGAGATACACAAGGGGACATCTAAATAATTTCTATCTCATTTTATTTATGACGCATTTGTGAATTATCTGTATTGTGCACTTGCAATTAGAGAGCAGAACAGATGGTAAAAGTTTAGTTTAAAAAACCAAAGAAAATATTTCTTTTCAAAAACAGTGATACCATGGATTTATTTACTACATCTGAAAGGAATTTCTGTTTTCTGTCTGTAACTGAGGTGTTGCTTCACTGAGAGTAAGTGGGAATGAAGTAAAACCTAAGGGCAAGCCTACACTAGAAACTGTGCATTTTTTGTATCCATTCTTAGTGTTTCATAGCACACTGCACATACCCACCTTTGTGTAGTATTCTGATGAAAACATGTTCACAATGACAAATACATTTGTGATGAAAACTATAGCAACTATACATCAGCAACATGTTTTGAAAGAGGCAAACAATATTCTGGTCAGAAATCCCATGGTTCAATGATTCAAAATTGTGCTATAGTCACTCTGGGGTTTCTCACATTGCATATGATAGGGTGATGGTGGGAAAAAGCCTGACCACAGGAAATTGTATCATTTGACCTGTACAAGCTTTTTGGTTTTGTTAGCAAGTGTTATGTTGAAAATGTCTAGGCACAGAAAATAAGCCACATTGGTAATTGCTAGAAGGTTGCAGAGGTGCAGATTATTGCAGACCAGATTACAATCATTTTACAATACCATATTTATGCTGATAAGTGTGTCTGAGAAAGAATGAGAAGGACTTTGCAAAATAAAAACTATCACAGTAATTATGTCATCTTGCAAACGTCAAGAGCAGCCTTACAGTCAGGAGTACACCTTTTTCTGAGAGCTGTGCTGTAGTGAAACAAATCCATTAAGTGCAAAAATACAACAGCTTGTAATACCCATTAAATCGTATTAAATCCATCTTGGCCATAGACTCTGAATGAGTACGTAACAAAGTTTCCAGAGTCATAAGGTTGGTCCTAGTGCCATTAAATGGCAGACAGCAATAAAGTGCAAGGTCACAAACATAAGACATGCCTTTGCAAATATCTATGAAGCATATAGATTGACCTTTTAGATTACATATACATTTTTACACTCAGAAATATAATATTATAAATCTTTTTTGTTATTCTTGATTTTGTATTAATATTTAAGAAATTACTTATACAACAAGTTAACCTCCAAAAATGAGCAGAATTGTTTGCCAGGATCCCAATTGTCTAGTTGCAAAGCATTAAGGAGAAAGCAATATTATTTTTAAAGCATATCCTTAGTTTGGGTGACATTGGTTTCTTTGTTGAGAGTTTTTTTCCAAACCTTTCACCTCTTACTGTGATAAGACCTAAGAAAATAATTAAGTTCAGATTATAAGCAGGTTTTTAATGACATTTTAAAGAGCTGAGGCATGGTTTGACCTCCCACTTCTGTTCACTTTATCACAGGAGTATATTTTACAGATGAATGGCTCTGGAATATAGCTCTAGGTCATATTAAATAAGTAGGTAGAGGGGCATAGCTTATCATAATTTATCATAAAGTTTTGCCTCTAAAGGAAGATATACAGTTGTTGAACAAAAGGCATTTGGCTGTGAAATGGGCTGTAAAGTCACTGAACTACTGTTTGCCAGATATGAAATTAGAACAGATTATTTGCTTCTTTCACTGTGGTGGCCAAGAAGTACACACTGTGCAAAACCAGAGTCTGCCAAAAAAAATATATATTTTTTTTGACACATGTCCAAGATATCTTTCACTTTTTTTTTGTGAAACTTGAGTGCTGTAAAGTGTATGAGGTAGTTGTCTCTACTAGAAAGAAATAAATCATCTTTGTCCTACTTTTCAGATTTGGAAGGAAAGAAAAAAGAGAAATTGCACCTTGCAAATCTTTGGAATTCTGCATAAGTAAAGCAGCACCTCTCTCACAACCTCAGCATAAATACACAAATATACACATTTGGGCTTGAGGCCATGTCTATATTGGGCTGCTTGTACTGATATGGAGACTGTGTGTAGACAAAAATGTTCTCTAACCATACACAGACAGTGAGTTCTGAAACTCAGTGGAGCAGCTGACTGGCTTCAAGTCCCCACAATCAACTTCTACTGACACCTGGGAGGCACCTTCCCATCATTATGCTGATACAATGTGCAGACTCTTCCTGATCTGCTTTGGCAAAATCAGCCCAGCTAAAGCAAATCACCCTTGGTTTTGGTTAGGAGCCAGCCTTGCTGACCTTGCCTGTCTGAAGAGCCCGTATGATCCCCTCCAGCTGGTGGGGACAACAAACTACACCAGAATGGCAATAACAAGCTGTTTGGGTCATATATATACATGTACAGCCACACCTCTGTCTGCTGTGTAAACATCTCTCCACTACCTCCACCAGCAGCAATTTGGTACAATAAGAACACACTTCACAAGCAAAGTATGCTCTTTGGACTAAAGCACTCATGTACATCTACACTAAAGCACCTCTGCTGTCATGGCCAGGTGAGTCATGTTAGGTATGTATTCACAAGATCTATAGAGAGTTGTAATTAACTTTATCAGTACAGGGATTGCCTTTACATTTCCCCAATGTGGCTGAGGTATTGACACTGCAGTGGTGGCACAGTCCTTATGGTAAATCTGGTCAGAGTGGTACAGAGTACACAGACTTTCACACTATGGGACAAAGGTTTAATCTTGTGCACACTAGAACTACACACATGCAGTTCTTCAGGCAATATGTGAAATCCTAAAAGCTACCATTTGAAATTCAGCAAAACATTTCATTTGGAGAAGTGTCTAGCCTGTCCTTTTTGGAGGTTTACACAAATTCTGTGATGCAATTTGCATTTCATCTATGCTGTGTGACAGGACTTTGCATGGTGTGGAATCCTTGTGTTCAACAGGTATTTCGTGTGCTCATACTAATTTAATATTTGATCTCATTTTGTAGTTCAAGAGTAACTTACATGTGTATATGCAAAGAAATTGTACTGCTGTTGAGGTAGCATAATGTATCTTGCTAGCTGTTGTGGACGTTACCTGAGGTGCATATCACTGGTTGAATTACATTCCTTTCTAATCTTTCCAATGAACTGTCTCCTAGATAAAAAAGGGCATCTTGCCAACTTTCTACCCATCATGCAGTAACCAGTGGACCGTTTCCTTAACTATGATTCTGTGAGTTTCTCTGAAACTCCATAAAAGGCCCCCTCCCACACTGCCAGCTGCTTAGCATTTAAGCTAATAGTCATCTGAACTCAATGTCGACCTGGAACAGTCTGGGAAAATGTGTATCGTTTTTGATTTACCTGATAATAGCCCTCGGTTTTCTCATCCTTCACATCAAAGTGGGGTACAATACACACATGGTCAAGAACCCTTGAAGCCATATTAAATCTTGTAGAAAACTCTATTTCTAGGGAAGTAATGCAACATTCTTTGTCAGCATTGAGCCATCACTGTGCTGTATGGTGTCGATGGCGATAGACCCGATGCTGGTCTGAGACATAAGGTAGCAGTGAAGACTGCTCTCGTGGTTTACTTGTTCTCATTAGCTACATCTGGGCAGTTTCTTTCTTTGAGTGTTTCTAACATGCCCTGCACCCTGCCCCGCTGCTTTGTGTATGCAGCTGAAGGGGCTGTGTCAGTCCTGTGGCCACTGCCCAGTGATTTCCCTGGAGCAGAAAGTGAGCCATGAGACTGGTGCCACTGAATGGCCCTGGGACTCCCCTCCGTGCCCAGGCCTGCCCCATCCCTGACAGAGAGACCGTGGCCATCTCCGGCCCGGGGAGCGGCTGTCTCCACTCCCCAGGACCACCCGCACAGGCCTCTTGGTGCTCAGCCAGAGAAGGGTTCGGGCCATGAAGGCTGCCCACCTCCCTCCACCTTCCACTGCGTCCTTTGCAGCTGAGGACTGAAACAGCAGAAAAACAAAAGCATGGAGACACCTGCCTCTGCAAACGCCCCTGCTCTGAGCCGCACTGTCCGGCTCTGCCTGGTGTAGCCCTGCAGGCTGCAGCCCCGGAGATGCTGTCGCAGCCAGACCCAGCTGAGCTGCTTGTCCCTTGTTTCAGTTCTATTACACTGTCAAAGGAGACATACCAGCCTCCGTGGTTTCTTGTGACAAGCTTTGGTTTGGGATGGGCAGGAACTTGGTTATTTCATTCTATGAGCAAATATTAACGTGTAGCAGAGCCTTAATTGAAGGCAGTATGTAATTTTCTCCAATCGCAGCATAAAACAAGATTGTGTTTCTCTTCCCTAAACTTGTTTTCAAGCATTCTACATAGCAACAGAAGGATAAAAGAACTTATTAGGAAAAAGACTAATTGCCTGTTGAAAACGTATTCTTTTTTATTATTATTGGGGTGCCATTACAGAGACAATAACCTTAATTTTATTATTATATGTGCACATTACCTGCATTATAAATCAGATAGGGTTGTTCAAAGACAAAATCAACGTCTAAATAAACCATATTTATTGCCATATACAACATATAGCAGTAGTGATTTGCTATTTCACTCCCAAGCCTGTGTTAGGACTTTTCCAAAATACCTGCTCACAAGTTAGTGCTTGCCTATTTCAGCAACAGCAGTTTATACACACTTTCCAGACAGTTTCTCCTACATAGATTTGTCAGCCTTTTTAAGTAAAAATGTGTTGCAAAAAAAAAAGCAGTTTGGAATCAATTCTTCACATATTAATATAAATTTAAAATTCATTTCTAAATTCACATGCAAAAACGAGACAACTCTTCATTGCTTTGCAATGAAGTGGAAAAAAACCCACTTTATGCTTGACTGGCTTAACTTTTAAATATGCCAGTGCATTGAGGATAATTCAGCTGGTCTCGTATGTTTCCATTAATATTTCTGATTTTAAAAGTGGGTTAGCATTTCTTTTTATGTTGCTCTGTTTAAAGGGATTTTGCCATAAGCCACGTCAGTCACTGTAAACATTGCAAAATATTGTTCAGAGAGACAAAACTGGCTAATTTCTGTTTGACTCTAATGTTCTGACTAATGATAAGTGACATAAAATGTATTAACTGCTGAAGAAAAAAAAAGCTGAAGTGATCCGTTTGGCATTAATCACAGCTAAAACAGCCATGGAGACCCACTTTGAACTTGCAGTTGGCCTACCAGAATGGGAATTGGTTCAAAAGTGGCTGACCATTGACAATCAGAGTCTATCATATCTAACACATCATCATGGTAGTAAATGCTCACTTTCTAAAGTTCAGTTTGAAGGATGCGTCTGAAATAACACGTAATACTAGCAATCTCAACACTATCCATTTATATAGCAGACCAACTGGGAAAAAAAATCTGTTCTTAACACGTGGCAACTTTTTCCCTTTATTAAAGAATCAATATGCATTAAAATTTCTGAAAACAAAAATAGATTTTCCCCCTTATATAGGTGAATATAATGTTAAATTATCTCTGCAAGCAAAGATAATGTAACATTGTAAAAGGTGTAGTGTATTTGAATTTCTACAGCTGCAAACCTGTCCTTAGATTAAATTTTCTAATTGTCATCTGTTTATACCATCTGAGGATACTGGACATTTGGTCCATCTGTTTAACGCTGTGTGCAGGCCCTCATAACTTTCTTATGCAAGCGTCTACTGTTTTATTCTTGTGCCACCAGATACCATCATGTCTATGTGTCATTACACACAGAAAGTAAGAAGGCAGTTTAAACTCTATAGTTAGACTTATTTTAGCTGCTTAACAGGGACTTTGAACAACAATAGAAATTGGGGCAGGACTTTTCTGTCTGGTGGTCAGACTATTATAAAAAGTCCGAGAAAATAATTACTGAGTTTTTAAAAGGGGAGGGAAAAAGAAATATTTCACTGGTTGCATTTAGCAGTTTTCTATATTTGAACTGGATCCAGCTGTTATCTGGTGAAGACAAAAATAGCTCCATATGAGACTACGAATTCCTTAAGCAAATAAGTGATTGCCTTTTTATTTATTGCTCTGTCTTATTGATCCATAGACACCTTCAGAAGCTGCCTTTTTGGGTTCATCCTGCAAAACAATGGCTCTTATTCAAAAACACAATGGTGTTCTTTCCACTGTGCAGTTCTCACACAGAGTCAAAGAGTTTTCTGCTTCTCACAGCACCCCATCAACAAGAAGGCTGGGGGTACACAAGAAGCTAGGAAGGGACACAGCTGGGACAGCTGACCCTGACTGACCATAGGGATTTCCCACCCCACAGCCTGCACCTGGGTTGAGGCAACCCCTAGTATCAATACAGTCTGGGCAATTAAGGGATTGGAAGCAGCCCTGAGGAGGAGGACTTGGGGGTGCTGGTGGATGAAACACTGGACATGAGCCAGACATTGTGCACTTGCAGCCCAGAAAGCCAACCATATCCTGGGCTCATCAAAAGAAGCACGGAAGCAGGTCAAGGGAGGTGGTTCTTCCCCTCTTCTCCACTCTTGTGAGATCCCACCTGGAGTGCTATATCCAGCTCTGGATTCCTCAGCACAGGAAAGTCATGGATCTATCATAAAGAGTCCAGAGGAGGGCCACAAAAATAATCAGAGGGCTGGAGCAGCTCTTCTATGAAGACAGGCTGAAAGAGTTGGTGTCGTTCAGCCTGGAGAAAAGAAGGCTCCAGGGAGACCTCATTGAGGACTTGCAATACTTTAAAGGGCCTTATAAGAAAGATGGGGACAGAGCTATTAGTATGACCTGTTCCAATAGAACAAGGGGTAATAATTTTAGAGGAAAAAGAGGGGAAATTTAGAGAAGTTATAAAGAAGAAAATTTTTTACAATGAAGATGGTGAAACACTGGCACAGGTTGACCAGAGATGTGGTAGATGTCCCATCACTGGAAACATTCAAGGTCAGGTTGAACTAGTCTCTGAGCAACCTGATATAAAGATGTCCCTGCTCATTGCATGGGAGGGTTGACCCTTTCAATGATCCTATGATATGATGTCACACACAGCAATAAAAACTGGGGAAGAAGGAGGAAGACAGGGTTGTTCAAAGTTAGGACATTTGTCTTTCCAAATAACCATTAAATGTGATGGAGACCTGCTTTCCTGGTGATGACTGAACACCTGCCTGCCAAGGACAAGTAGTAAAGGAATTCCTCTTCTTGCTTTTCTTGCACATGTAGCTTTTGCTTTAGCTATTAAAACGTCTTTATCTCAACCCACAATTTTTCTTTCTTTTAACATTCCAGTTCTCTCCTAAATCCCACCAGAGTGGAGTGAGCGAGTGGCTCTGTCTGGCTAAGCTTCCTACCAAGGTTAAATCATGACACCCCTGTGGTTGCAGTATATGAACACAGTCTCCTTATATGCAGTCAGGATTTCCTTCACTGTAAATTTGTGATATTTGCTGTAATTTATGTTAATCGCTTCATGCCTTTCATGACATACCTCTGTCTTCTAAATTAAGTGCCCCTGCTTATCCCATTGAGGTTGGCTGTGGTTAGATTTCTCCAGCATGAACCAATTTGACTTCTCTGTGCTCCCCAATGCATGAGCTGGCTGTCAAATGCTCCCCACCCGCTGATGGCCATCAGCAAGACATTTACAACATGCATGCCTCTGTAAGTTTGTTCACAGAGGAAGAGTACTTCATCAAAATGGCAAAAAATTTAGATGAAATGAGGGTGCTAAAAATTTAAACTTCTTAAACTAGAGGGTGAAGTGTTCAGTAATTAACTTTAACTGAAAGAAATCCAGACTTTGTATTCTTGATTCATTGCACTCTAGTTTTTGAGCTGTTGTGTAGCTGAGTATTTTAAAGTCTATGAAATGGATAAATAGTATGTTAATAAAGTATAAACGTCTGTCATTGTATCATCTGTACTTTCATGTCCTGGGAAAACACTATCAGAAGACATTTAAAACCAGCAGGCTGTGAGTGGTCTGCAGCATGACTCGGTCATGAGCTCCTGAGCCTTGTTTTTGTCATTCTTTTTTAATATGGAGGTACAGATTTATGATTTCAGCATCTAGTACACTATTACAGGACCATCAGGAACATCTTTTTTTCTTTAATTCAATACTTTAGAATATGTTCAGTGTTTCTACTTTTGCAGTGTTTTCATTCTCTTTGAGGACAAAGATAAATTTTCTAATTTAACTGTACTATAGGTTCTGCTGGTTAAAAAAATTTACTTTAAAAGATGCCTATAAAAACAGTGTAAGAAGTAACTGGACATAACGATATAAAAGTCAAAGATGGAAAATAAACTGACATTCATAGTTCAGCTCTTAAATCCATTTAATTTAATCCTCCTCTTAAAAAGGCATGAACAGAAATTACACAATTCAACTCAATGAAGTTATGGGCTGTAAGTATAATGAGAATCAGGACTAGTGTGTGGAGTTAGAAAGGGGAACAAAGCAACATTTTGGTAGAGAAATTCCAAGGTTTAAATAAATAATGAAACAAATATTTTCCAGTTTTCTAACGCTGCAACCTGTTGGGTGGGCAAACAGCTGTTGTGTTTGGTTTTGCTTTGATCATATGTGTTCAGGTATGATTGAATTTGGTTAAGGAACATCCATTCTCAGGCACCCCTGACAAGAGGCACAAGCAAAGTCTGCATGTCACATGATGGCCCCACTGCTCATTCTTGTGGGTGGCAGGAAGGATGGAAGGAAGGACCAGGCAGGTTTTTCCACACCCTGCACCACTCAGATTCCGAGCACAGCTGCAATGAAACGGGCTGTTCCTGGGACAGCAGCTAATTGCAGCTCAGTCCAATTACCTGACACTGCTGTTTGTTTTCGTACTACTTTAGTGACGGTCTGCGCTGGTGCAATACTACATACAATAATTCAAATGCTTGTAAAAACTGCATGTTATGTTACCTCATTTACTGAAAGACTTAATCTGTGTAAAGAAATGATATGAACTCCGATAATTGGAAGTTAAGGAATTCTGAAACAGTGAGTGTTTTTGCTTTTTCCAAATTAGATTCTTTTGGCTCTGTTGCATATTTGACCATTAAGTATTTCCTACAGTTCTGCTTTGCTCAGTTTAAAATTACTTAGGACATCATAAACGAAGACATTCATGGTGAATGTGATTTGGTATGCAACACATTTTTCTCTAAAGTGTTCTATTGTGTCAGCAAAGAATTCATGTATTTAGGAGGACCTAGTAGTTAAAATCTGACATTACTAGTAAATATTTTCCATCAGTGATAAGAAAAAAAAATCTATTGCTTGAGCTGATGCAGAAATTCCTCTTTAGGCAGGAATTTTTTTATCATTTGTCTGGCAACAGTTCATGAGTGTACTGCTATTTGTTCATTACTGTACTGTTATCTGTGACTGGAAAGACATAAGGGATGAAAAGAAGCAGTACATTACAATGAAAAAAGAAAGAACATGCCAAAGACCAAGCTAGACAGGCATTGCTCATTGTAGGGTAAAACATGAATTCATATAGTGATATGAAGAAATGGGAGGAAAAATGAACTGCAAGACAAGGTGAAAATTGATTGTGCAGCAATACATTGAGCAGAAGACTTTGCCTGAAGAGATTAAATTAGGAACATTGCAGAAAAAGAGGCACATGAACAAGGGATTACCAGTTTGAATTTCAGTTGTATCAGAAATAATTGCACCTGTGAAAAAATGAGGAATGAAGTTTCTGCAGTCACAAAGCAGCTCTTGCTTCTATGAAAACTAATAACTGAATGAAGAAGGAGAAAACCCCCATATATTAATCCCACTCCAGAAATCACAGATATGAGTGCACGTTTTAGATTTACTGGGGACACATCAATAAAACAGACACAGGACATTGTAGAGATCAACCCAAACTTTAATTTAGCAGGTTAACATCAAGAAAAATTGTCTGATCAAATTCATCCTTAATGCACCCTTTTGACTTCACTATACGATGTTATGAGGATAAATTCAATCCACTGTGTGAGTGGATTCAATCCCTGTAGTTCTTCAAACTCTGGCTGATCATAATATTTCTCAGTGACAGGTTTTTCTGGCTTCATAACTTTCTTACCCAGCAAAAGACAGAGTGTTATTACTCGCAAAGTATAATTTCCATTATACGGGGTCCACTCAGCTCTAATTCAGCTACATTTCATGTGTTCTTTGTGTTTTTATTTCACCAGGCAGAGCAGTACAACTCACATAAACTTAAACTCTCTCAATCACTATGAATGAATAAACAGCTAGTGTTTAGAGATCCCTGAAGATATCTTCAGTTATGTAAAGAGGCAAAAGAGCCCATAAGCATAAATAAAAATGTATTAGGAGGACTTGGTGCGTTGGGTTGCTGATCTCACGTATGCAACAGTGTTAACTTAGGTTTCTGCATGGACACTACTAAGGGAAAAACTTATTTAGTAAATTGAACATAAACACTAAAATCTTTTTATTTGTGTCCTATGCTTCTATTTTCACATGGTACATTATGGTTAATGGTCTCTTTTCTTTGAGTATCTGTCCTGTCTCCTCACCTCCTTCCCTTTCTTCCCCAGTGTCCTCAGTAATGTTACAGTGCACTCATCAGACATTTCCAAGTTCGCTTCTATTACTTGTAAGTGGTGTACTACAACAGTCTGCTTATGAACACACATTAATATATCTGTCTCCAGATTGTCTCTATCTCTTTATTTAGACATACATGTCATATATGCATTTTCCCGTGCCTCATCAGAACAAAGACTACACCTTGTACCATTTCCCACAGCTGAGAAGAGACCCACCTCAGTATTATACTCACTCCCGCCATAATTTTGACTGCAGCAGCTTGTGGTCGTGTTGTGACAACAGCTCCAGTCTGCAGCGGCCAGATGGAGATCAAAGGTGAAGCAGGTTTTGCATTTCACATTCCCACTGGGGCAGCTCTATTTTATATAGGCATTGTCAGAGCATATGTCCTACATCTTAAGTGCCAGCCCTAAACGCTGAACTACCCAAGACAGAAGACCTTTTCTGCTCTCACTTTGACCATGATTTCTACCCTGGACTCCCCAAAAATCCACAAAGTTTTAGTTAAAAGTGATATATTTTTGGTGTAAGTTTTCCCACTTTTATGTTTCAGTGAGCATCTTCTCACCCACTCCACATTTTCTAAGGTTACTTCTAAGTGTTTGCTCTGGCTGTATAATCTTCAATAGCAGACTTCATTTCTTTTGCTACTGTCTGCTTTTAAATTAATTTAATCATCTTGTTAAAAGATATTGAGAACATTTAGAACACAGGATGCAAAAATCCTGCATACAGGTTGTTGTATAACTCAACAGTTAAAAACAGATTACAAAGATCAATGTACTTAATATAAAAAAATATGTTCTGCCTATGTACAGTCTGCCAACAAAAAAAAAATCTCTTGGCAAATAATTTTTAATTTCCTAAACAACACTGGCAGTAACCACACCTAATTGGTTAATAAACTCATACTGAACAGTCAAACCAGTTTTACAGGTATAATCTAATGTCAAATAGATGTAACTTACTGTCCTCATTTCAGAAAGTTAACTTTCTTCTCAGTAGCTGGTGCAGTGCTGTGGTTTGGATTTGGTGTGAGAGCAATGCTGACAGCACACTGATGGTTTTAGTTGTTGCTGGGTGATGTTTGTACTCAGTCAAGGACTTTCTGGTTTCTCAGGCCCTGCCAGTGAGAGGGCTGGGGGGGCATGGGGAATGGGGGAGGGGACACAGCCAGGGGCACACAGGGCAGCTGACCTGAACTACCTGAAGAGACATCATACCATATGATGTCATGCTGAGTATATACATATGAGCTGGGGGAAGAAGAAGAAGGTAGGTGGGGACATCTGGCATTATGGCTTTTCTCTTCCTAAGTCACCATTATGCGTGACACAGCCCTGCTTCCCTGGGGATGGCCGAACACCTGCCTGCCCATGGGGAGTGGTGAATGGATTCCTTGTTCTTCTTTGCTTGTGTGCACAGCATTTGCTTTACCTATTAAATTGTTCTTATCTCAACCCTTAAATTTTACATTACGTTCTGATTCTCCTCCCCACCCCTGTGGATGAGGGGGAGTGAGCAAGTGGCTGTGTGGTGCTTGGTTGCTGGCCGGGTTTTAACCATGACACTTACATATAACTCTTACTTTCTATGTCATTCAGCATTTTTAGAGCAAAATATCAGCAAAGAGCTGTGATAGACAAATATGTGCTTAGTGTATATTTGATAATTCACTCAGAATATGCAAAATGTCTTTGCTTTAGAAAGGCACTTTCCACATTCAAAATTTACAGGATATATGAAGAAGTATGAAGTCAGCTGTACTTGACACTTCATAGAATCATGAAACAGTTTGGGTTGAAAGGGACCATAAATATCACCTAGTTCCAAATCCTCTGCCATGGGCAAGGACACCTTCCACCAGACAAGGTTGCTCCAAGACCCATCCAGCCTGGCCTTGAACTTCCAGGGATGGAGCATCCACAGCTTCTCTGGGCAACCTGTGCCAGCACCTCACCACTCTGACAGGGAAGAACTTATTCTTAATATCTAATGTAAATCTACCCTCATTTAGTTTAAAACCATTACCACTTGTCCAATCACTACAAGACTTACTAAAAAGTTTTCAGTGCAATGGGTTCCTGTATTCTAGCCCCTCACACAGAAATATCTACAATTACAGACTGTGGAGTCAGACATGAAAACAACAAAAGAAGTGAATCCTTCATTCAGGCTTAAACTGTAAAATATATGGATGCAGCCAAGCAAATATGTCTTCTGTATCTTCCATGGACACCTTTCTGGGAACAGTGAGAGGGTAACAGTTGATTGCAGGAGATCTATCCTTTTCTCCATTATTTTCTTCATTACTTTCTCCTTTGCTGTTGTACTTTTTTTTCCCCTGATTTTTTTTTGAAGAATTCCTCTTAATTTATTTTTTTTTCAATCAAAATAAAGCACTTTCCATTTTGCACAGACAAGACAGAACAATTGCTAAAGACACAAGTAAAGCAAGGTGACACATATCTATAAGGATCTATTTCCTGGTCATTCAGCAGCAAATTGCACATCTAATGAATGAGATCTCCTTATTTAAAAATTTGGGATTTTTCCTGGTTTTACTTTAAAGCTAAAACTGCCTTGTAAGTACCTTGAAATGTAACTGTTCTTTAAACTGGCAGTAGAGGGATAAAAGGTTTTCATTTCTTGAGGCACATGAAGAAATACAATAGTGGATGTGAATAGGTATCTTTGTCCTTCACACTTCCCCAGTGCTGACAGACCTGGTACAACCCTGAGCCACAGCTAAAAGACAGCGCTACCTTTTCCTGCTGATACAGCCCAGACTCTCACTGGACTTACCTGGGAAACGAAACAATGGGAGTATGCATCTAGGGAAATCTCAAGAGAAAGAAACACCTCTAGACTGCTTCCAGATCCAAATCACGTGGACCTGGCATCTCATGTCTTTATGGAGAGAGGGGTTTCAGCTCCGTTTAATACAAACATGTCATTTCCTGTTAAAGTAGCTGGGAGGAGAACTTTTAAAAGCATACATGTGACTTAAGGGCATATTTCTTCTCACCTTTCACTGAGGTACTGAACACCTTTTGCAACTCTGCAAGTCTTCATCACAAAGGTAGATAACACCACTTCATAGCTCGGTGTGCACAGTTCAATTGTCTTCCGCAGATGGTGCAAGAGAGAGCACGCAGCTTAATCCTAGGAGTTCAGATTGGATTTCAGTATTGATTGGTATTTCAGGAGGAAAAATGTTATCAGTATTCTTAATTGTGTCCAAATGTTCACCCCCCATGACATACCAGAAACAGAGTAGGCCAAAAATCCACAGTAGTTTATTTGCCACTTATGGAGAAAATCTAGTATTGATACTGATTTCTGTTAATTTTTCTGTATATATACTGGCAAATGCTCAGTTCTGCTCTAATAAGGCACTGATCAATTTTGTTGACCTGCACTATTCATTCAGTTTGGATTTTGTTTAATAATGAAAGCATGTACCAAGTTCTTTGTCTTCTACAGGTATAAAGCCGCTTCAATGCAAGTTGAGAAACTATGTGTACAACTGAAGCAGAAATTAATTTTGCATAAAATATCTTGGAAGGGATTACCTTATAAAGTTACCTTGCAAATATTTTTATTGGAAACTTAATTTATGAAAAAACTTTCCTTTGGTTGTTTCCTTCTTTTGTTTCCTTAATTTGTTTAATACAAAACCTAGGGAGGACCCAGAATGGAAGGGATATTTTTGTGTGCATGTGCATATATTTGTACATATAGACACAAATGTAGGTTGAGGTGTTCTTAACAGTATTTCAGAATTAGTGAAAAAATGGCAGTGGTTTATTTCATTATCTTGATGGATGGGTGCTTATTGCTAGCCACTGCAGATTGTCTTCTTAGGTACAATTTCACTTTTTATGGTACAAAAGATATTGTATTAAAATAGGTAGATTAATGATGGCTTTCTGGGGCCATTTTCAGCTGCTTTCTCAAATTCTCTTTTAATAAGGAAAGGCTTAGAAAGTATGAATCTATCTCTATGAGGTGTGCCAAAAGCTAAGGTACTTAAATTAGAACTGTGAAATTCAAGTCTGTCCTTCGGTTGTTACTGTGGCATAGCAGGATGTCACGGCTGTGCCTCTGTGCATGCTGTGGGCACTCGAATCATTAATTCCCTGGATGACCTGGAGCACCCGGGCAGTCACCTGCAAGGGCAAGACAATGGACTGGCTGGAGAGAGTGGGCCAGCGTGGAGCAAGGTGCTCAGCTCCCAGCCACCTTTGCAATTAACTGTTTGATTGATTGCTGCAGTGCTCTCCAGGTGGGAACTTTGGACCATTCCAGACATTGTCCCAGGCAGTTCCTGCTGTGTCCCCTTGTCTGTGTAAATGCATTGAGTAACACTCAGGTGGATTGACCTGGAGATGCCCAGGCAGCTTCTGCTGCAGAAGTGATCAACTACTTGCTGATCAGACATTTAAATCTAGACAATAGAAACTTTCTGCAGGTAAGAAATAACCTTGCTGGGCAGCCTCTGGTATGCAGGATATGTAGGACATGATTTGCAAGTAGAGACAACAGTAGTGAGGGATCATGCATGTACTGGGGTGGTCATGTGCAACCACAGACATCTGGGTTATAAGAACACAGCAGAACTGTCTGAGGAGGTTCTCCTGACTCAGCTGAAGATGCTATTGAGAGCACTCTTTTAACCCAGGCTCCCACTGTATTTGGACAGCAACTGACTGCTCAGCCATTTGTTTCCTCACACAAACACTACCCCATGCCAAACCCCCTGTAATTAATGCTTGCTTTTGACAAACACTATCCAGGGGTGTCCGTGCAAGATGGTTTAGAACAGAAAAAGTAGCTTAGAATAAACTACTTTCCCATGGGAAATTTATAGACCTTGCAAAATTTAGATATTCACATCTGGACTGCACCTCTTTGAAAGTGGGCACAGGAGCAGGGACTGTGTGTCTCTTCATGTGAAAAACAAAATCTTTGTTTTGATTAAGTCCTTTTAAAACACACAGATTCTGAATGTATAATAATGATAATGGCAGTAATGATAATGATGATGATTAAAATGATGATGATGATGATGATAATAATAATAATAATAATAATAACAACAACAATAATAATGTGTGCCACCATGTATTAAGTCTCCCTGCTCTTTTTTTTAAAAGGTTGCTTTTGAATATTATTTCAAGTTCATCTACCACACAGGATGTTAGAGACAAAAATGGCTCAAAGGAGCCACAGAAGAGACAGAGAAGAGCCACAGAAAGTTCAGGGTGTACTCAGGCAGCCTGGGTTGCCTCCACAGGATTCATACTCCTTTACAGCTTTTTATTCTCCTTGCAACTCTTTTCATTATGAAGAAAAACAAGTAGATTCATTACATGCAGTGCCATAAAAATATTTAATTGCATTTTGAATGAGGCTATGCACACAATATTTATTTTTACAAAATTGCTAGGTATCAACTTGTTGGCTGGACAAGGCAGATAAGCTAGAAATACATGTTATTGCAAATTAACTAGTGTAATATAATAATTGACAGTGCCTTATCAGTGTAAATATTTTTGCTAGACAGCTAAGATAGTAAATCGGTGGGGCTTATTCTGAACGTAAAAAAAAGCTTCTCACATCAAGAAAGTTTCAGCTGGAAAAGGAGTAGCTGTTGAGCCACGTGGGGCTAACAGAGCCCCTGGGAGACCCTCGAGGTGGCTAAGTGCTCTCCTTCACGCTGTTCAAAAACAGCTAAGGTGTTCCTGTCAGTCTGCACAATGCTGAGCTGTAAGCTTTCTCCCTGTATGGAATGGCAGGACTCCACATCTCCCAACACCCCAGAGACAACCTTGGGCAGAAAATATGTGGGAGAGGGCAAAGAGGAAAAGTACCCATTTGTTCCTCTCTGATTCTTCAGGTGACAGAACCGGTTGGGTGAAAAAGGAGAACTAGTAGGTAAATTTGAAGGAAACAGATGAGTTATACTGCCTTCGCAGAAAAGATGCAGTGTGCTTAGACAGAGGTGCCAAGCTTATAACCAGAGCTGTCACAAAGTTTTACTGGCATTGATGAACTGCAAGAAGAGCAAACTGTTCTAAAGATAATTAAATATGGAGATATTTCACCTGTCCTTTGTTCCCTCTAAAGATAAAGACCAAAATTCCCAAGCTATCGGTGGAGACACCCATAGTGGAGACACTGTGATGTTCCCTTGAAGGTTACAGTACAATTTCTGTAGTTGTTAAACATTTATTTTCATTGCTACAGATTGTGTTCACTATAAGCTTTTAGCTTTCCAGCAGCAATAATCTTGCTGGTCACATTCTTTTGATGCAGCCCAGGATATGGTTTGGTTTCTGGGCTGCAAGTGCACATTACTGGGCCACATTGAGCTTCTTGTCCACCAATACCCTGAAGTCTTGCTCCTCAGGGCTGCTCTCAATCCATTCTCTGCTCAGCCTGTATTTCTGCTGACAAATAACACCAGCATAAAGCTATTCCCCACACTTACAGTTAGCAAGGTCAGGTTGTTAGAAAAATGTTATGTCTTTGTTGGACTAAGACATCAATGAAAGCCAAACACAGAATATTTTCAATACCTACATTCTTCTTCATAATTGTTTTCCAGAGAGCAGAAATTCAAGCTTCAATACCTTCAGAAGCAATATAATTTCTGATAGCTTCTTCAGAAAATAAGAGAGGTGAAAGGCTACGAACACTACAAATATGAACAAAAATGTGGAAAAACCCTAAACACATGTTTAGCAGAGGCTGTGAAGAATACATCTATTTAGTTTCATGTAGATCACATAAATCTCTTTTAGGCTAAGTTAAATTTGAATTTCCTGCAGCTCACTTTATTCATTGTCCTGTAGGCATTCCTTCCATATCATCTGTCAGATCAAGGTTGTTTCTATGCAGTTAGGAAGTCTCAATGAGTATTTTACAGCATTTCCTGAAGTTTTGGAGATTAAGTACCTGGGGAAAATAAAAATACATAAAATTACAGGTTTTACTACCTGAGAAGGCAGGCAGAGCAGACTTGATCTCCTTTTTCATGAAAGGGTAGCCAGCTGCAAAGCTGTTTCTTCATGCCAGCCTGAAGTATCATGAAAACCATGCTTTGTGACACAAAGAGAACGTGGAAGAGCGAGTGAAAGCGCACAAATATTTTTTTCCAGCCCATCAACATATGGAAATGCAATTGAAAATATAGTGTCTATGTTGCCTAAGAACAATTTATTTATTTTTTTTAGTTTAAAAGTTTTATTGCCCTGCTTACCTTATCCTAAGTGTGATAACTTGACTTGGTAAGCAATATCAGCTAAGGATTTACTGGGGGGACACCAGCATCATTGGATGCAGTCATGGGTGCTTTCAGTGTTTCATTCCCTTCCTGTAATCAGACTGAGAACTATTCTGCTTCAGATATGTAGAACTTTTAATGTACTTCAAGTCAAAGACGCTATACATACTGCAAAAGTTGTTCAAGTACCTTCAACTACTGAAACCTGTACCTGGATGAATACCATTTAACACTCCTATCACAATCAGCTGAATTAAATTTACTTGTGCTCTGTGCTGTCTGTCTTGTTTTCGATTTTCTCTGAATATTCCCAACTTCTTCTGAGTGAGCAACATTTTCAAGTACTTTGATCAGATGATTAGTCAAAGATAAAGATAAATTTAGATAAAGATAAATGAAGATAAACCAGTAAAATTTTCCGATATCCTTGTTACGATTAGTTAATTGCATACATTACTCATTTTTTTCTGGGTTCAACACAATACTCAGAGACTTAGAAACTATTATAACAGACCACAAAAATATTTCCTAAAACTGATAGCAGTAGGGAATTTATTCGAAAACATAGTGTGATAATGTGCTTAAGTTAGGAAGCTCCTATAGAATTACAGTTTACAGGTTATTTATACAGAGAGTGTATGAAATCAGTTGAACAGGGCAAGAAGATGGATGGGATTCAGAAAAGAAATTCCCTAATTTTAGGCAAGAATACACAGATAAGGATTTTGACAGGTGATCTGTGTTATCCGTTAAACATACCGTTTTGAAAGATTTGTTAAAGTTTGGCCTGCACAGTGCAATTAATTGTTTAGCACTATTTAATAGTTATAATATATGGACATTACAAGAAAAGAAAGGACCAGATGCACGGCTTTAAGAATGTTTCATTTCCAAACTGCATTTCCTTCTTTCAAATTTTCTAAGTTAATTCCTTTCCAATTTATGCATTACAAAATACAAACCCAGGATAATATATACAGGATACAGATCATAAAATAATAAGTGACTAATAATGAAGTGATAACAAAGGGGAACTGGAGTACATCCTTCATCAGATACCATGGTTTAACTTCCTATCTCTGTCACTCCTTTTGCCCTGAGTTGAATGCCTACTTTGCCTCTCTGTAAACAACATACTTGAGTTCATCAGTCACCAGAAAGTGGACAACTTTTACAAGATTGTGATGGATTTTTGCAGGCTGAAAAATTGGTCATCTGTTGCTTTCACTCTAAGTGCACTTTCGCAGGGTAAGAAATTAGCCAATACAATGGCTATCAGTTGCTTTGTGTACTGAAAGGCAATGACTTTCAGTCCTGAACATTCATTAAAGACACTTTATGGAAAGCCTCTTTCTCCAAAAGCATTCCTTTTGGCAACACTTCCATGTTTATCTTCCCTGTTTTTCTTGATTTCTTTTCACAAACACAGAAGCATTTCCCTGATTTTGCGAGACTTAGTCACTAAATTGGTATTACATATACTTAGGAGTTTTGCCTTCAAGAGCAAGTTGATGTATCTCAGTGATAATATAGCCCTAAAAAATTCTAGTGTCCATTACATGTTCCTCTGGGACCTTGTCTTGACTGTGAAAAAAGCACTAGTGCATGCAGAAAAACGGAGTCAACAAAGCAGTTTCAGTTCTGATAGACAGCAAAGTTTTCCACTGTGAGAACTGCAGGTTTTCAGTCACAAAAGGCTTTTGCCATGCAGTATTGTGGTATACTATGACATTTTTTGTGCTCTGTGGGTTTACTCTTGAAATCCTGATTCCCTATTTCCTTTGCTTCTTCCTCTAGTACACCATTAACAATTTAGAGTTATGAAGGGCAGCAAAGGTTTTGGAATAGATCCTAATGCTGTTCATATAATCATGATAATGCAATTCCTTGACTTGCAGTGCAACATTTTTGAATATAGCATTGCAACTGAATTGTTCAGCAGTTGGGGCTGTTGTTGGTGTTTATACTTGTATCAAGTATTCTCCAAGATAAGTAAATAGCAAGAATAATCTCAAATTATTCCACCTTGTGTTGCTGAACTCTTTGAATATCTCAGGACCCATTTCCCTTTATTACTAGCATTGCCTGCTGGATATACGCTGTTCAAGAACACTGTACTGAGTATAAAAATAAGAATATATCTCGGGAGACTGTTTGTCTCTGTAATTTCTGCTTCTAGAGAAAACTGAGTGAATGAAGTACCATGGCCACAATGTCCATGAATCACCTCCTCTGGAAGGCAGGAAGATGTCTGACCAACATGTGTTCATGCATAGTGAGTATCTTTCCATGGACTTGGGGGCAGATTTACAAAGTGCTTTGGGAGAAATATTTTCTCAAGTTTTTAACCACACAGACATCTCCTTGCCTCCTTAAGTTCTTAAATAAACGTATAGGTATGGCACGGGAGGCTACCAGGACTTTTGAGGCAGAAAGACCTCCCTTCTGACCCTTCATTTAGAAGTTTTCAAGGCCAGACTGTCCCATTAAATAATCTATTCTAGCCTCTTGTGCAGAAATAGAATATAAGAGGCAGGGTAAGTACATTTGTAGGAATGACAAGACAGTACTGTCAGACAGATGATAATTTCTCTTATTTCAAATACTTTGTCCTGGATTCAGCTGAGATAGAGTTAATTTTCTTCCTAGTAGCTGGTGCAGTGCTGTGGCTTGGATTTAGTTTGAGAATAACATTAATAACACACTGATGTTTTGGTTGTTGCTGAGTAGTGTTTATACAAGTCAAGAACTTTCAGATTCTCATATTCTGCCAACAAGAAGGCGCACAAGAAGCTGGGAGGGGACACAGCCAGGACAGGTGACCTGAACTAGCCACAGGGATATTCCATACCATAGAATGCCATGTTCAGTATATGAACTGGAGGGGGTTGGCTGGGAGCCACCGATAGCTGCTGGGGGACTGGCTGGGCATCGGTCAGTGGCCGGTGAGCAACTGTGTTGCAGATCTTGTTTTCTTGGGTTTGATTCCTGTTTCCTTTTCATTATCATCATCAACATCATTCTTACTGTTATGATTATTGTTGTTAATGTTATTATTATTACTATTATTGCTATTATTATATTTTACTTTGTATTAAATTGTTCTTATCTCAGCCCACAAGCTTTACCTTTTCTCCTATTGTCCTCCCTTTCTCAAAGGGGCAGGGGGGAGTGGAGTGAGCGAGCAGCTGCATGGTACTTGGTTGCTGGCGGGGGTTAAACCATGACGTACTTGCATCTCTGTAATTTTCAATTGTTTCATAGTAAAGATTTAGAATGGATTTCCAACTAAAAATAACAAAGTGGAAAATGAAAATAAGAAATACTTAAATAGGGACAGTATTTTCTTCTCAGTATTTCCAACTTAAATGACTCGTAGATAGGATAAGCAGACATGCAAATGAAATGAGTAAGGGATAATTACAGTTCAGGATGTTAAACTGTGGGATTTTATTATTTTATTTTATTTTATTTTCCTCACTGAGAGTCAAACTCAGTTTGCTGGTAATACTTCTTGTGATACTGAAACAGAGCAAGGTCTTAAAAAGATTAGTCAGGATGAGTTTGGTACAATGCTCTAGGAGATGCTCTGTTTGTTTTGAGAAAGGAAGGTACTCTGAATAATAGTAAAAGGTTCCCCTGATGATGTTAAAGTAAAGGAATGTGCTCTAAATAATTAGAAAGGATAAAGTGGGCACCGGAAGGAGATAAGGAGACCATGAGTCAGGAAATCATTGAACAAAGAAAGTTGAAAGGTTTACTCCACCTAGATCCCACCTATTATGAATACTATGATTAGATGTAAAAATCAAATGAATATGTATGTAAGATGTTGTAAACTCTCACGAAAACTGTATAAATTACCTGACTTTTCGCTGTAAACCTCAGAGGTAGTTTGTCTGGTGCGAATCAGCTAGCTCCCCAAAGTTGCACGAAATACCTTTGCTGCTTAAAGACAAAATCCATCTCTGAGCAGTTACTCTGTGCCATTTTGGCATCAATACCTCATATCTCAGCTCCAGGTGTAGAAAGAGCAGATCAGTTGTGTTGCAGAGGCCTTTATGTGCACACTTTGGCAGGACTAGGGTGGGCACCTGCGGGTGTGGGACAGACAGACTGCTTTCAGCCAGGGAACAGCGGACTGTGTGCTCAGGTGCCGCACAAAAGGAGAAAGGCAGAGAAGGGGGAGACGTGAGGTGGCAGGTCTCTCCACAGGCTGTGTGCCTTGAAACAGTCAGGACACTGTAAACAAAGAGGCATTTATGGGTGCTGGGGACAGGTCAGGACAAGCTGCGTGTATGCAGAATTCTTCTGTCCATAGCGGTGAGAGGGGACCATTCCTTCAATTTAAAATCCTCGTTGGTTCCTATTATATATATTAGCCTCATTTCTTTCTTGGGAAAACAACTACTTAAGGCAATGGGTAGTTATTATACTACACTAATATATTTACATATATATATATATATATATGCACTATACTAATATGTAATAACTATATTCTTATGACATACTAAAATATAATATGATGAGGAGTTACTATACTATATGTACCAGACATAGAGGATTATTGTTTCTCTGTCTCACCTCACTTAGACTTACATTGTTAAATAATAATAATGACAATTTTATTAACAACAACAATAATAAATTTAAAACCATTCTTGATCTGGATTTAAAAGATTATTTTAGCCTCAAACAATTTTCTGATTTGTTAATTTTTATCTTATCTTGAAAATGGATTTTTTTTCAATCAAAACCAATATGATTTGATTTTATTTCTTTCATCTAGTGTAAGTAACATGGGATTTGACTTAGAAAAGAGAAAGCCGGTACTTTTGGTCCTGGAAACAACGTCTGACAGCAGCATTTCCATCTGTAAAGTTGTACACCTGCTTTAGAGAATCTGAGATAGACAACAGAAAGCATGTTTCAATTTCACAAAATAGTGGTGCACAGGAAAAAATAAAATAGAAAAAAAATAGAAACTAATTTTACCATTGAGTTGCAGTGAAGTTCCCTTCTCAGCAGGATAAGCCCATTGAGGAGTGTGTTCCACGCTGCTTTCAGCAGCAGGCTTACACAGGACTGGCCTACGAGAGGTACCCGGCTGTTTTAGCTGAGACGTGCTAACTTTGCTTCCATCTCTGGGTAGCTGCGCTTGAGGTTGCACTGCTTTTCCACCATAAAAATATCTTAGCATACGGCTTTAATTTTTTTAATTTTCAACATCATATTCAGTCTCTGTGTGTAATTATCAAAGATGAATGTGGGATAATCACGTGAATTGCATGATTCAGAATGGAGCGCATCATGGCTTCAGACAAAATGACAGCTGCTTTTGGTGAGGCCTCAGAAGTTAAGAAAGGGAGCAAATGTCTGGCTTGTCATGATGGGACAGCTACAGTGGAGGTAGGGAACTGCCAGAAAGAAAATGGGAGATGAAGGGAGACACATGTTAACAGAAAAGCTCTCACAGGGGCCACCCAACTGAAGCACACTCAGACTGGTTTGTAGAGAAACAAATGATGTAATACTGAAATAGTGCCAGGAGCAGACTGAGCCTGTAGTGATCTTGCATTCCAGAGAATTTCAAGGTCAAGGGCTTCTGAAAACTCTGTCACGCTTTGCTATAAATCTGATGTTTAGTGGCAACGTGTGATGTAATAGTTCTCTTTTAAGAGGGACTTTGATTTGACTTTATGCTAATTAAAATGATCAGCAATAGATTAAAAGAAAGAAAGAAAGGACAAGTGCAAGGTTTTTGAGGCTCAAAGGTGGTCTTCAGTGATCCTGTATCACCAAAAATGCAACTGACAACAGTGTACACTGTTTCATTAGAGTTTCTATGAAAATGACAGCTTCTTTTGCCAGGTTAAGCACAGTTTGCCATCAGCATTTGGACCATCATTGCAGTTAAGTAAATGTGAAATTAAGAAGTCCCTGGGAATCTCCTATGTGATGTAGCACTTGGGTTGTTGGCTTTAATGCTGATAAATTTGGTTTGCCTGTGCTGAAGGCAGAAACTTAAATCTTAATTGACTGCCAAATTCTGAATAATAAATTCCAAATTCCTTTAATGACTGTCATCAGCATTTTTAGGGTTAAGAGTGTTCTTGGAATACCTCTACTGCTGCTTCATTTGTCAGCCACCTGATGCAATGTGTTCCAGGCAGTGGTTCCTATCAGGGTCAATTTGCACACATTATCAATTAAAATCCATAAATTTTGTCTTCTATTTGAAAATATGACTAGTAATTTTTCAAGGTTTTTTATGCATCTGCTGGTTTCCAGCCTCCTGTAACAGCCTGGCTTTCAACCTCTGGATGTTCAGGACTTCTCATTATAAGGCAGTACTGGTCTACAATATGATCCTGGCCCACCTCTCAATAGCTTCATGGGAAAAGGAGGGAAAAGAAAAGATCATGTGGTAACCAGACTAGTGAGCTTCATGATGCTGAAGACTTTTATGGGACTGTTCTCAGGAGGGTTTGCCATGATGCTTTGCAACAAGACGGAAAGAGGGGATTCACCTGTCAGACACAGTAGTACACTCAAAACTTCGATCATGTGTTATTGAACTGAAGTCTCTTGAAGACTGTTTTCTTAAATTAAAATGCAGCCCACATTTTCCTTCACATTTTTGTGTTTTACATCCTGAAAGACATCATGCAGTAAAACTATGAAATATTCCCATTGAAAACATACATTGCCTTTCTCAGTGCACCTTTTTGTACATGTTAATGTGTTTTTAATGCATATTAACAGATGCAAAAGAAATAGAAGACCTTTCACTTTATAATTTGCTGAGATCTTGTGGTTTGGTTTTAATGAAGAACAGGTTGGTTAGGTTTTTACTGTCCCAGCATCTGAAACACAAATTATCTTGCATTTCACTATGTTTTCCAAATACTTTTAAAGTCTTAGGAGACATGGATTTCTTCTTGCTCTTGTGGTTCTGGAAGCCTGAAAATTGTTAAACTGGAATAGAATTGTGATGATAAGGCACATTGAGCTGCTTCTAAATGCTAAAACACCTTGCAACTGATGGCAAGGTTTTGCCAAGACTAGGACATGAAATCAAGGTTCTTTAAAAAGTCATTAGTGGACTAAGGAAGGTTGTTAATTATGTATTTTGCATTGACAACAAATGCAAAGCTTATTTCAGCTAGTTTTGAGTGGTAACAAGAATGTATTGGTGCCTTTTTTTTATTATTATTTTAAGATAAATACTGCCTTCAAACCCTCTCATACCTTTTTGTAGAGGATGTACAAGGCTACAAAAACATATATTTTTTTTCATTAACTGTCTAAAGCTTTCATTAAAACAGCAAAAGAGATGTTGTGTACTTATGACTTTGATTGGGGGGGGGGGGGAAAACCAACCAAACCCATGAAGGCCATTAACTGATATGAATGTGGTTGCTCTAGTTTGCAAAGAGCCTGAAACAACAGTGAGTGAATTATTAAACACAGTTGCGTTGGTGTTACTTACTCATCAAAGAACACAGAGAAAAACAGCGGAACAAAGAAATGTACAGGCATAGCACATCTTGTCAAACTGGGGCTTGTGTACCCATGAATATATATGAAAAAGTAGCTAACAGAACAGAGAAGCTGTATTTATTCATAATTTGACCATTCAGATTTGAAGGTAAACCCAGTTACCTATGAAAGATTTGTCCTTAGAGTATTTATTTGATTGCTAAATATTTTTTCCTTATGTGGATTTTTTAAGCAACGTCTAATCGATGCATTGGTCAGAGACACTGAGCAAAGTGTGAAGTTTTCCCAAGACGTGTTTGTAACATAACTGATATTTCAGCAGAACAGCAGTGAATGTAGTGTGCATTTCTGGAATGGTGCAATTTGGCAGTTCAGAAACAAAGCAGCCAAGCAGCACGATTGTGTCTATGGTAGATACATGTCATTCAAGAAGGAGTGTGAGGGGAAGAATGTAACACACCAAGTCAGAGGCTGCACTCGCATAAAAGGAAATCATGTGGCTCTGTCCTTGCAGCAGTTTGACCACAGCAGATTCATTGGGTGTCTGTCCTTGGGTCTTAAGTGACAGGATTTATATCAAGATCAAAGAGAAGAGAGCAAGATAACTCAAGCAAGACAGCTGTCTTACTCAGAATTCAATGTTTTGAATTTTCAGGTTCAAATTAGCACTATTTATTGCAAAAATGGGAGGAGGGGGAAAGGAAGAGGAGATGGTCAAAGAGAAGATTTTTTTTTCCTATTTCTCAAAGAAATGCATTTGTCATAGTATTCCTTTTGACAGAAAGTCTATCATTTTGAAATAAAAAATAAACCAAAATAACAAAACCAAGAAAAGCTGTTAGGAAAGTAATGGTAGTTTTCCAAGCAGCGTAAGGAGCACAGAATTCTATAAAATCTGGGAACATTCTGTGTCTCTAAGGAGTTGTATTTTCAAAAATCAGACTTTACTGCCTCCCACTGAAGAAAAGCTATTTTACCATCAGCTGTTCAGTTACATTTCTTGGTTCCAAGGATAATTGAGTAATTGCAGTACTTTGCTTAGTAGATAATTTAACCTCAGGTATACTTTTTTGAAATTATATGTAAATTTTTATACTTACACAAAAAAATCTATTAGTTTTATAGCAGTATTTCTACATTACATTTTTCATATATTTCATTGAAGTAATAGCAAATTCAAGAGCTCTTCTTAGTAGGTCTTTCCTTCCTCTCACAGTTTGTGGGACAGACATAGAGTTTAAACCAAGGAGACCTGCTAGCAAACTGCTTCTTGTAAGTGTATGGATTTATTGCTACTACCAAAGCTAAATTATTACAGTGGACACAATTTGAAGCAATGAAAATGAATGTTTAACAACTATAGAAATTGTAAGGTAACCTTCAAGGGAACATTCTTGCCTCTCAACTGGGGAGACATGGATTTGATGGCTCGACCACCAATTGGCAAGATGGTGACACTCAAGAAATTGTGCCCAACAGCTCAATGTCCAAGTGGAGACTGGTGATGTGTGACATTCCTCAGGGGACCATACTGGAACCGGCGCTGTTCAATATCTTTGTGGGCAACATGGACAGTCGGATGCAAGACATCCTCACCAAGTCTGCCAATAACACCAACCTGTGTGGTGCAGTCAACATGCTGGAGGGAAGGGATGACATCCAGAGGAACCTTGACAGGCTTGAGAGGTGGGCCCATGCAAATGTCATCAAGTTCAAAAAGGCCAAGAGCAAGGTCCTGCATGTGGGTTGGAGCAACCCCCTGTATCAGTACAGGCTGGGCAGAGAATGGATTGAGAGCAGCCCTGAGGAGAAGGACTTGTGGGTACTGGTGGATGAAAAGCTCAACATGGCCCAACAATGTGTATTTGCAGCCCAGAAAGCCAGCTATATCTTGGCTGGGATTCATCAAAAGGAGTATGGCCAGCAGGTTGAGAGAGGTGATTCTCCCTCTCCACTTTCATGAGACCTCATCTGGAGTACTGTGTACAGCTCCAGAGCCCCCAACATAAGGACATGGACTTACTGGAGCAAGTCCAGAGGAGTGCAGCCAAGATGATCAGAAGGCTAGAGCACCTCTCCTATGAAGACAGGCTGAGAGAGTTGGGGTCGTTCAGCTTGGAGAAGGCTCCAGGGACACCTTATAGCAGCTTTTCAATACTTAAAGGGGGCTTATGAGAAAGATGGGGACAGACTTTTTAGTAGGGCCTGTAGTGATAGGACAAGGAGTAATGGTTTGAAACTGAAAGAGGATAGGTTGAGATTAGATATTAGGAAGAAATTCTTTCCTGTGAGGGTGGTGGGACACTCTGGGCACAGGCTGCCCAGAGAAGTTGTAGATGCCCCATCACTGGAAGTGTTCAAGGCCAGGTTGGATAGGCCTTTGAACCACCTGGTCTAGTGGAAGGTGTCCCTGCCCATGGCAAGGGATTTGGAACTCAATGATCTGTAAGGTCCCTTCCAACCCAAACTGTTCTATGATTCTGATTCCAGTGGACATCTTAAATACTGAATTATCTGTAAATACATCAGAAAAAGAAGAGGACTGACTCTCTGCCTTCTAACACAGTGCTGGAGAGGACTCAGGATCCTCAAGGGACTTATACCCATTCAGAGGCATGGAACAAGCAACAGCAATTGAAGTGCAAACATAAAAGAATATGTTGAACCTTTGGTGCCACACAGCAGGTTAACAAGGTTGCTTCAAGTAGTGTCTCTCTCTCCATTTATGGACTCTCAAATGGCACTAGTTTCCCATGGGGGTTTTGGTTCTTATCTGGAGTATTGGATGAATCAGTTCTACTTCCAGGATAGAGTTACAAGACACCTAAAGCCATTAAAATCAAGTACTCCTGAGTACTTATCCTAACAGAGAGCAAAAAGACTTGACTAATAAACAAACACAAGGGTGACAGTGTTGCTTCACTTTCTGTTCTGCTAGAAGTCACAACAGGGTCATATCCCACATAGTGAAGCTGGAGGGCAGCAAAAGTAGAAAAACATGTGGCCCTACTGCTGGAGGAACAAAATCTATGTCCCGTGGCAGCAAAAATAAAGGCATGTAACATGAGAAGTGCATGAATGAGAGTGGTGAGAGTGAAAATGAACATTTGTTCACTTCCTTAACCTGTTAAATATGTTGAACTCAGACTGCAATTAATCCACATGACTTTGGAAAATTAGATTCATGTCAAGAATCTGTCAGTTTAGCAATGTCTTACACAACTATTCTTCCAGTGTCATCACACTGCAGAAAAGCACACTGAAGCCTCCTCCTTGTTCAGTCATGTTGGCATCTTCATTACAGCAGCAGCAAAATTCTGCTTTTCTGAAATAAAGTGTCTCTCAGTAAAACCATCCCATGGTCTCGTTCAAGCAAAAAAGGGAATAATGTGGTTCATGGTATAAGTGTAGCGTGCCTAAAGAAAGCTCTGGCTTTGATTTAGAATGACCTGAAATGAAAGGTAGAAAATCCCAAGATTAAAAGGGGGTGGGGGTGGGGTGGGGGTGGGGGTGGGGTGGGGGTGGGGTAGAGGTTGGAGAATATTAATGAGAAAAAAAAGAAAGATAGTAGAAATTCTGTAAGAAGCTTGTCAAGATTAATTGCTTCTTGGTGATATTTCAAGCATTATGCAATTACTCAGGACATGAGGAGTGAATCTGCACATACACATATTCCATAGGCTCCTCCTTAGCTTCCTACAGAAGGCGTTCAGCCGTGTATCACCTGCCGTCAGCAAGGTCCATGGTCAATACAGATGAGTCGTGTTAAACAGGCCCTGGTTTCCTCCTGCTGCTGTTGTGGGCCAGCCTGAATGCTGAGTACATTTTGGCTTCTCCATTCCTTCCCACTGTGGTCCCCAGCATGGGGTGCTAGTGTCTGTTGCCCAAATACTATACAGTCTAGCTGAAGGACTAAGTGGCATCTTTTTTGTCATGAATACTTGTTATTACCTTCACAGACAGCAGTATCTGGACAGATCTTTTTTGCAATTTCTGTTCCATTCATGCTAACATGACTAAACAGGGAAACTTATGGTGCCTGCATGCTTTTCAAAAGGATGTAACTATGGCAGTGAAAATGAGTAACAAATTGGCAGGAACTTCTTGGACCAAGCAATGAAATCTTATAATCTCAATCATAAATTACATCGAGTTCTTTCCAATAGCCACTTTTTGCCCTCACCTCTATTAGGAAAGCTATTCCATGACCTTCTTTCTCTGACAGTTAAAAAATTGCAGTCTAAGCTTTTTAATAGCCAGTTGATACACATTTTCTTGTGCCAAAATTGTTCTTTGGTTTGAATCATTCTCCTGCCTTCCCTCCATGTTGCAGCATGTGACTAATTGATATGTTGAGAGAAGATGTTGAGGAAGTGCAAAGTGTCAAATTACTTCAGGCTGAACATAAGGTTCCCCCATTTTCTTTTCATTTTCTCTTCAGACTCAGTGTGTCTTGGAATCTCCTATCTAGTTGTATACTGGTAGCTTACCCTTTATCATCAATAATGCTCTCTTGGGTCTTCTGTCTAGAGGTGTGATGAGGTAGGGCTGGAGTCTGAATAAGAGCTGGAAGTTGGGTGAGCTCTGGCTTCTTTAAAAATGCATAAGGACTCATAAAATACAGTTATGGCAGCCTTGTTTCAAAATGGAGCTGGAGAAGGAGTAGCATTTATCTTCTGAGATGTTCTTCCTTTTCCACCTTTATAAAATGTCTCAGTGATGTCTGTACTCATCCAGACTTACAGCTTCTACCTCTTTTCTCTAGCATGTTACAGAGGAAACCAAGGAGCTTACCTCAAGATTGGGTGTGTCATGCTACACCTGTGCTACAACATATTTTGGATAATAAAGCTTCACGATCCCCATGCTACTGCCTAAAGCAACAGTCACAGCCTCCTACCAGTCCTTGACATCTTAGCCCTTTGTACCTGTAACATCTCTTATGCCATGCTGAGTGCTTGGTGTGGTCACATGGGCAATGGGTTATTTTGATGTATTTGTTTCTTATTTGGTTACGTTTCTAGGTTGATCTGTGATCTGAATTAGCTGAATATACCCACAGAGGCACTTGGCATTAGTTCAAGGAAAGCAGCATGAAACTGGAAGAGAGCTGGAACTGGAGGTATTTGGGCAATACCTTAGCTGTTAGTCAGATTGTGGGTCCTTTGAAGTCATGCTCTTGGGTTCTGAATACAGTTTAGATGCGGTCCTTCCTTGCTCCATGCTTTACTTCTTTATCTGTAGAGAGATTGAGAAGCTCTTTCCCCTTCAATGGAATGCTGTGAGAATCTGGGAAGCATTAGCTGCTTGGATATGATGGGGAGGGAGGTTAAATGTCAATGTGAAGAAGAGGAGAACATAGAGCTCATATGTCCCTGTGAATTAAGTGCTGCTTTGGTCTGGTACAAGGAATTCAGAGAGACAAAGTGAGGAGGAAGACAGGGGAAGGTGAAAAAAATTTCAAAAAGATGCTTAAAACTTCCCCTCCGCTCTTCACATGTGTTTGCAGCAGGATGTAGCCCCACCCCAAAGGAGCAGGCTGCTGCACCATGCTTACAGAACTGCTTTTTCAATTTGTCTTCAGAAGGAGTTGTGTATTTTCCTCAATGGTAATGCATTAAGAATGCAGAGAATTATGGCGATTCTTGCTCTTAAAACACTGAATTAAATTTACAGAGGAAAAAAACAACTAATCAAGCTTTTCCTCTTACATGAATCATTTCAGAACAGTGGCTTTGATTTTTATATTATTGTCAGTTACTTACATTTTAAAGTTTCCTATTTACTCTGTATTGAAAGTAATAGTATTTATGAATCATTCAAATCATAAAAAATTGACAAATGTGATAGGCCATAAAGACAGAAAATGGCCTGAGATGTTATTAAAAAAACCAACACAAACACAAACACGCAAAAAACCCAAAACCAACCAACCAAACAAACAAAACCAAACCAAAACAAAAAACATCACAAAATTTCTCAAACTGAAAAATAGGTCGTCATGTGAAAAATACAAAATGAAATACAGCATGTGCACAATGAAAAGACTTTACATATTCATCTCCATTATAGTATAATGGACAACAGACTGGTGTTGACACTCATCAAGTGCTCTGACTTCAATCAGTAATGATTTAGTAAAAGGAGTAAACAGCTGGTTATGGAGATCTGAAGCTAAAAAAGGGACCTGGTTCAGCAGTGATCTCTGCACAGTGATTTCTCCTTCATTCCATACTCCTTATACACCCATAATCAGGAAGACACACTGGTTCCCAGATATAATGTAACTTAAAAAGTAGTCACTGCCCTGAAAGAAACATACATTTCAAAGAAGGAGGTAATACATAGGTTCCCAAATCAGGGAAATAAAAATCATGTAAACTGAAAACATCCTTGGGTGCATCTTGAGGATGCATTCCACAACAAGGTCACCTACCTCTTGCACAGCCTTTTCCCTCTGCAGAAAGTACCTTATAAAAAAAGCAAACATAATTAGAACCATTTTAACACTGAGGAAATGGAGATCCAGAAAAGTCACTTCACAGGCTAATGGGGAAAATACTTTAGAGTTCAGATTATGGTCTTGTGCTTTAACCCTGAGGCCTTACTGCTTTGTCATTGTCAACATACCATTTCTTTACCACTGTACAGCTTTCAGTTAGTCTGAACTAAAAGCACCTACATAGCTTGCTTCTTTTCAGAGAACAAACTGTTAGTGATATAAAAAGGACCTGCAAGCCCACCTCATACAAACTTGGATCATCCTAGGAGTCATGTACACCTTTATGTTGAGGGGTTGAATAAATAGATGGCATGTGTTGCTTTGAGCCCTGTAGGGTAACAAAGAGAAAATCAGAGAAGGAGGTACAAAAGAATGAAAAGCATGTTGGAAACGTTTGGTGGGTTTGAGATACATTTTTAGTTATGTGGAGAAAAGAACTGGAAAAAAATTAAGACATAGTTCCATACATACTTGTGTATACTTGCACAGTTTTGCATGGATGGCATCCATACAGCGAAAGACTGTTCATATCATCTGGGCATCCTAGAAAGATTTTCCTCACAAATTTCCATGTGTCCACCACCCCCATGCAACCTGTATTGCTTCTTCAGGCCAGGTTGCAGTTTCTCAATAACCTTCTTGTGTTTTTTATGTTAATAATTGCTCTATTGAAAGTAGGCCACATTGAACAATGCCCAATCTATGGTTTTCAAGGTATGCTTCAAATGCTTTCAATGTAGCAACATACCCTACAATTTGATATATTTTTGTAGGTGTTTCAAGTACTTACTAACTGAGAAGTCTGTACAAAAGAGAAAAGAGTTAAATACAATACAAGAAAACATTTCAGGTCTTCCTTTTCCATAAAAAAGAAAAGAGGAAAATGAGTCAGAGAAAGGACCTAATTCAATACAGATTGATATATTAAGAGACTGTCTTGCATGAAGCAAGTTTTAGAGGGAATTACTAAGTTCAATGTGAATATTTCCCAAGAAGTGTAAAAAATAATGTTAAAATAACAAAATGTTATGAGGAGATACAGGCCCAAATTTATTTGCTGAATCTAGTACACATACAGAAGCTTCTGGAAAAGCCTTATCTAGCAAAACTTCATAGTGTATAACTTTTCATGAATAAATATATTAAAATAACTCAGACTTTTCATAGGAAAAACATGTAATAAAAAATCAAGAGAACTAAGGAAATAGATAACATTTGCTAACATTCAGCCAATTTGAGGAGAAGCAACCTACAAAAATGTCAGTGGTTTCCTACATTTCCCAGCAAACTGGTAAAAAAGAAATATTTCTTCACTTTGAAACAGCATTGTCAGCTCATAACTTACATTCCTTTAAAGAAAGAAAGATGGTGTATGAATTAAAAACAAGACTGTTACAAGAGGTTTCTCACATCAAGTCAGTCCAAATTTATGCTCCTTTACCCCCTTTCTTTGCAATCAGCAGAAAATAAAACCTTGGGGTTTTTTTTCCCCAGTTGATCTTTTCTGGTTTAGTAATATTTTTTATGGGTTTTTTTTTTTTAATTCTCCGTTCATACATTTCCTAACACACACTTCTATGTCCCACCAGTGAAGCTATACAAAGCAACCAGAGTGAGAAAAAAAGTGTACACTGTGTTCCTTGATCTTTGTGCTTAGTTTTGTTCTTAAAAAGGAAGAGGAAAAAAAGGGGGTAGGGAGGTGGTATATTTATATTTGCTCAAGAGAGCAGGGCATTTAAGTGCAAGTGACTGTAAAAGACCTGAAGCAAAGAGAATTGCCCAGATGCTGCTGGAAATTGTTAGGCTTTACAAATCTAGAAATAGTGGCAAGGAAAATCAAAGTTTTTTTCACTTTCACAGTAAAATGCAATAAAGTATTTATAAAAGAACTAAAAACATTTTAGCGTACTAATAATGTTCAGTCCATTGTTATATTGGTACCAGTGTTATCTTACGGGTGCACTGCCAGTTTGCCAGTAGCTCCTGAAGTAGTTCCAGGGCACAAGGCTGTGCTTCTGAAAGGTTTCAAGCTGGATTTCCTCCAACAGGACACAAGACAGGACAGAGACTACCTATATTTTTACTGAAGAGTTAGGGTCTCTGTCTTTCTTTCTTTTCTCTCAAATTTGTTAATTTAAGAGAATACGTAGAATCTTTGGACTCTTCCCACATATCAAAGATTGTTGGAAATTCTATCTGTAAGTTAAAACATTGAGTGACAGTGGCAGGAGGACAAATGTACACTGTTTTGCACTTCATCAGAGACCCAGGGTAAAAAGTGGATTATCAAAGAGGAAGGTTAAAATCCTGCAATATCCCACCTTGTCCCAAGCCACCTTTTTTCTTCTCATTGAATTCTGAACCAGTGACTCCAAATCAATGGTTTGCCATTGAAGGCACCAGGCTGCATGACACAATATCTTTTTTTTCCTCTAATCAGACTGATGTTACAGGCCATAACATCTTCCAATGCAGAAAGAAGCAAAGCACTTGAAAAAATGAACCCTGCAGGGCAGCAGGGCCACGCAGAGGTACACAGGACGCATAGCAGTCTTGTCAAGGTTACAGTAACAATCACACTCATTATTTTACCCATCAATGGGAGACCTGATAGGAACAAATCAGTGTAGGTTAAGTAAGTTTCTCTCTGTCTAGGCTGCTCTAACTGCATTCAGTTTGACTTCCCATTTCAGACAATTTTCATTTCCAAATTAGACTATGCTTGTCACCCAATTGGTTTCATTTACATAGTTCTCCATGCGTGCATATGTTGAGAGGGAGAACAGTTAGAGAAATCCAACAGAAACTGTTTTCCCCATTCACCTTTTCTCTGAGGCTATAAGTTTTTGTGATTCTCAGCTGCCTCTTCTGTTACAATGACAGTCAGATTACATCCCCATCTTCCCAACAGCAATGAAGACAGGTTAAATAAAAGCTACATAACTCCGCCCTGGGGCTGTTTTTAGAGAACAATCAAAATATAAAGGTCTTCATCTCAGTGCTGGCATTTCTGTGCGCATGAAAATGAAAAGACATCAGGGGAATGGAGAGTGGCTGTGGAAGGCCTTAAGGATGAGGTCAAAGTTTGAATTTAACAGGTATATACTTCTTCTGGGATGCTAGTCCTCCTTGTGGACTTGGTCCTTGCTGTGTCTGGTGGAGAGTGCCATGGACAGAAATGTCTTTCAGGCTCCCTAGAACAGGAAAATGCTGCAACCTTTATTGACTGCTTCACAAAAGGGGCTTTAATGCAACTCTTTTGTTGCAAGCAGTCCTTGCATGCCAATTAATCTTAACCACAGCAAGTCCAGATCTGCTCATCTTGTGAAATTCCCCAGAACACTGAAGAGTTTTCTACCTCACGGTGGCATACTGTGTTACTTCAGTGTTTCTGTAGTGAGCAGGATGGAGGCATCTGTGTAGTTTTCTACAGTTTCTGTGACAAAAGAAGATGCTTTAATTGGCACTCAGTTGTTTCAAACCAAGCTTTTTTAAAACATTTTAGTCATATCAAAAGGTAGTGGTTTGAACAACAATTAGTTGCATGCTCACAGACCAAGGCAGAGCTGAGAAACATCCCAAATGAATCACCTTGTCTGGCTGTAAGAGGCAGCTGGCAGCAAAAGCTAAGTGGTTTACCAAAATAGTAGCATATGCAAATGAGCAGTTAGGTTTACCTGCTTTCACTAGGCAGGCAGCTGTGACCAACACAGTTCCAGTGTAAGGATATTGATAGCAAGGCTATTATTTCAGTTATTTAAAGGTAGCACTATGCACAATAATAGCAAAACACTTCTAATGCACTTTCCATTTTCTGATTTTCTCCTGGCAGAAAGAAAACAGCATAATGAACAAGATTTTAATAAACGGTAGGGCTAGATCTATCGTAAGCAATTTAGTTAGACAATAATTCTAATTACCTCTTAGCTCCTGACATTTGTTGCTGTATTGAATGACACAGTGATTGCATTTGTTCTGCAAGAAAGTATAAAGGGTTCTTTTTGAAATTTAAATGTGAGGTTTATTGGGGAGTTGTGGGGTTTTGGGGGTGGGGGGGCGGTGAGGCAAAAAGCATTTCCATGGAAGCATGTAAATAAAATCACACTTCTCTGGATTTGTGGGATCATTTACACCTACTCATAGTGTACACATCTGCATTGAAGTCAGGGGAGTGCCATGGGTTTGGTGTAAATTTGCAACCCAAAAAAAATTTTTTTTAAAAATGTGTTTTATAGCAAACCAGTGGCAAATAAATATTGAGGTTGCTTTTGTCTATTGATAGCTATACTAGTTAGAAAATGAAGACACTAAAGGAGGTTGCCTACTTGTCTGTCAATCACTACCAGTAATACAGAGCTAATGCATGGGCTTTTGGTACCAGTGTTTTTTCATTTTTTTGGTTTAGGTTTGGTGGGTTTGTTTCTCATTTGAGGGCTTCAGGTCTTAGTAACTAAGGGAGGTCCTCAGAGAGTGAAGGGACCTTTCACTTGTGGAGGGACCTGCTTAACCAAGGGGAGGGGGATCCCATGTGAGCTGCATCCCCCCTTCTTCACAGGCCTCTGCTCAGGACTCTCCAGGGCAGGGTGGCTCTGCCCCGTCATGCAGCCATCCTCTGCTCCCCATCCCCTGCAGATGGCAGGTGCAGCTCTCCAGGAGGCAGTGCTCAAGAAAGGAGAGAGGGAATGAAACTGATCCCTTCCTTGGAGCACTGACCTGATGAACCCCTCGCAAAGAGCTGCAAAATCGAAGATTGTGTTATTTAAAGAAAAATTTCATTTAGGGGCCAGAAGAAATATGGTGGATTATGAGCTGTTGCTAGAGTAGGAAAGCCAAGATGGCATTTACACAGTATACACTCTCCATGGGCTTGGAAATTTTACAATCTTACAAAAATTAGAAATGAACAAAAACTATTAAACTTCTGCATCTACCAATTCACAAGCACTGAGACTGCTGAATCTCTAATGAACTAAAGAAATACCAAATTTCCAAACCACAGCTTTCACCACCATCGTTGAAAGCTTGGATCTGATGCTACACTTTTCAAAAGTTATTAATGAACTGGAATGTGTCATCAGTATTAAGTATAGCAACCCATAAATGTAGACAAATTATTTCAGATAAGAGCAACTTCAATCATCATTTTGAGTAATTTCAAAGTAATTTGAATTTATTTAATTTCATAGTAATTGGAAGTAATATGGTCCCTAGAGGTATATCTACATATATCTTCCCAGTATATATACATATAAAACCAAAACGATTTTTCCATTATTTGCAATGAGATTTTCAGCATGACCTAAGGGATTTAGCTGTGTCTCATTAATAGTTTCTAGGAAATTAGTATCTAATAAAGACCATCTGGGAACTACTAGCTAAAAAACATACATCAAATATATAATGTCATTAAAAAAGAAAATCCCTGAACAACAAAATTGTTAATTTTACTAAACAGGGAAGCATTTTCATTGGTCAACTTGATCTGAACTGAAACATTTTGTTCAGAGGGTTGGTTAGTTGGGTTGGGGGGTGTGTGTGTAAGGATTTGGGGGGAGGGGGTATTTTGTTTGTACCTGACACATTCCTTTCCAATATTTTTCATAGTGCATCTCCTTTTCAACATACTGTGGACAACCATGGGGGTTTTATATGTGTCCCCTCATTTTTCAAGTGGTAATGACTTTGTCCAGTTCTGTCTCCACTCCTGACGCACCTCAAGCACCTCCTGCCAGAGATATGTAATGCACCATTGGAGACACCTGCTGACCATGTGTCATGGGAGCAGTAAGTTAATCAGGGAGCTCAGCCCACAGCAAGGAATGAAGAAACCCTGAACGCTGATTCCTGCGTCCCTGCAAAACATTTTACAGAGGTGCAACTTACAGTGTATGTGCTGCATAATGAAAGAGTGCAGATCCCAGAACTAATGATGTGATTGTACTTTTTGCTTAACAAAATGTAGTTCCTTGGCTTTTCACCTGAGGCTATCAATATGCTGAAGTTTCTGTCCTGTGGAAAAGCATCATGTTCGCTCTCATGCTGGAGCCCTTGAAAATCTAAACCAGCGCAACTTGCATTGTACCTCTCCCCCCACCCCTTACTTTAGTTTTTCTTCAGCACATGCCAAAGTTTCCTTCTTTACCTGAAGTTTGGGATCTGTCCTCTGATGCTCACTCTCCCCCAGATCTTGATCTCACTACTTCATGGTCACTACAGCCAAGGCTGCCTCTGATTGCCACCTCTCCCTCGGCTCCTCCTTGCTACTGGCCAGCAGGCCCAGCTCTGCCTTGTCCCTGCATGGCCCCTCCAGGACCGGTACCACAAAGTTATCCCTGACACCCTCCAGAAATGCCCCTGGCAGCTCATGCCCCACTCCATTTCCCCCTCAGAGAGGTTGAAGTCCCACCAGAGAAACAGTGTCGGTGGCCAGAGACCAGGTGGTCGGTAACAGCCCCCCATGGTGTCACCTGTCTCCCTGCCCTCTTCTCCAACCCTGGCCCATTTGTTGTCACCCACCTGTCGCCCACCCCACAGGGGAGCCCACACAACCCAGCTGCTCCCTCACATAGAGGGTCACCCCTTCTCGTTCTCCTGGCCAGCGTCTGCTGAGGAGCTTGTACGCATCTGCTGCAGCAGGTCAGTCACACGAGCTGTCCCACAACGTCTCAGTTATTCCACACCACCACATGCCACCTGTATGTCCTCTCCCTAGTTATCACGGTCCTTTTTGTCATGTTCCTGCCTCTGCCTCAGCCTTGTACCACTAAAATACTCGCAGATGTGGCTGTCACAAAGCTACACATCTGTGTGTACAGAAAAATAATTTTTCTGCTTATGTGCATTTTGTGCTTTTGTGCAGACTGATGCTGTTTCCTTAAAAGCCTTTTCATGGCTGCGGCGTGCTGCCCACTCTCATAACTCATGACATACTGAAACCTTCACACAGAAAAATGCCCCACGTTTGATGGAGCACACATCTTTGCCTTCCCCTGGTCCATCACAAGCCACCCAGCCACCTGGGATACAGGAGGTAAAAATCTGATTCTGACCTGACAAAAGGAGTTTGGATCTTACCAGCACCGCACTCCACTGGCTTCACCAGTTCTAACAGGATTACAAGATGTTTCAGAACATCTGGTGTAAGGCAGGCTCGTGCCATTTCTGATGACGAGGAACAAGGATCACCACCAGTTCTTTTCAAATAGTTATCTCAAAGGCACTTCCCAGACTGAATTGCCCTTCACAAGACTGTTTATCATTACCAAAACAGAATTTAAAATAGAGAAAAAGGATCACGATTAGTTAAATACCAGTGTTTCCCACCAATTTATTTGACAAAGGAAAAGCTGATGAGCTATTAACAGGAACTATTGGTAGACATTCTCATTTCCTTAATTTTCCATTTCCCATTATTGCTTAAAGATGCTTTAGTTGCAAGTTCACTGTAGAGGTGATGAAGGTGAAGCACAGAGGGCAAGTGTCAGGTCTTTTCCCTGTATATGGGGCTCTGGTGTTTGTTTTGTTGGGTGGCCTGATGGACCTAATGAAAGCATGTTGCTCAAATCTCAGTAGGAGGTTTGTGAAGGGAATGGATGAACCATGGTTGGTGTTTTTTTGGTTTTGGGGATTTTTTTTGTTTGTGTGGTTTGTTTTTTTTATATATATACCAACCAGGAATGGAAGAACGTGGTGCAAAGCTACAAGCGCTCTTCTGCTGCCATTTACTTTCCACATTCAGACTCACCCCGGAGCCAGGTACAACTTGCTTTTAGTAAAAATTCATATCTTAATATATATATTCCCTGGAACTTCAGCTCATAATAGAATTAGGTTTTCTTTATGCCACAACCCCAGCCTTACACCTTCTCTTGGAAGTTGGCATGCATTGCTCCTTGATCCCATGAGTCTTCTGCTTCAGTGCTTAAGGATGACAGAGTCTCTATTCTCCCAGTAGGGCCCTATTTGGGTGGACAGTGAAGTGGTAACCTATAAGAACTGGTGTTCTCTGCTTGACAGTGACAGTCATAAAGTCATAAAGTTATTTATGTCAGAAAAGACCTTTGGAGGTCACCTGGTAAAGTGGCCATGTCATAGCCAGGCCAACAGGAGCAGACTTTTGCCCACAATGGAGATCCCACACACTCTCTGAGCAACCTTCCCAGGTCAGCCCTGTCCTGGGGAGCAAATGTGCCTTCTCTGCCTTGTTGCATTGTTCCCTTTCCCAAGCTGTGTCCTCGTGCCCTTTTGGTGTGTGCGAAAGCCCAGTCCCTTCACCCTTCTGCTTGGCCAGGTAACAGCTGCTGACTGCCCCAGGTGACCAAGCCCCATCCCTGGCCACAAACCATCCCATCTCTGAACCTCCCACAAGACCCCTGGGGCACGGGGGCCTCAGCCACGCTTGCTCCAGGCACCTGACATCCATTGCTCTGGGGGAGCCCCAGGCTGGACTTTGGACCGCAAAAGCGGTTGGAGACGTGCCATGAGCAGGCAGACCCCCTCCCCACGCCTCTCCGGCTGCACTCCTGGCCCCACAGCCCTACTGGCAGGCGTTTGGCCACCCTTGCTGCAAAGGTTCAGCCAACTTCTCACCTCCACCCTGACCCAGAGTTTCTCTAGCACATCTGCCCTGCCACCCTTGGCTGTCCACCTTCAGGGGCTTCTCCTGCCCAGGGCATACTGTGACCTTGCCCTTGGCCAGCCTGCAGTGGCTTTCTCTCCATCCCCATCTCCAGCCTGCCAAAGTCCCCTTGAGGGGACAACCCTGCTGTGGCATGCAGCCTGCTTCTGGTGACTGCCCTTCTGCTGCCCAACAGCATCTCTCGTCCCATTAACACTGAGGTTCAGAGATGCTGCTTCAGTACAGACCACTGAAAGCCTCCCAGGCTTTATTGCTTTTACAGCATCTACCTCTTGGCCATCATTCATGTGACTGTCAAGCTATCCAGTAAGATTTTCTAGCTCTTGAAAGACACGCAGTACTCACTTTCTTACCTAGATTTGCTAGCAAGAGAGCCCTTTTCACAAAGCCTTTGGCACTGAAAACAGCACGTCGAATGACAAATTTTCCTCTTACTGTTCCCAGACACCCTGTCACTCCACCTCCCGGGTATCGCCAAAGAGGTTGTCTCAAGTTCTTTCCTCAACTGGCATGGTGAGGTCTCCATAGAGGAAAGAAAATCCCACCTGGTAAAAATGCCAATTCCTTTCTTCCAACATAACAACAGAATTTCTGACTTATTTAGAGACTTTCACTAAGTGGAAAAAGAGTTTAGCATTCAGTTAGTCCTTGATTTCTTCTGGTTTCAAGGTTCATTCTTGTGCATTTCAGAAGGAAAACTGCTATTTAGTCAAGAAAGCAAAACACATAGTTTTGGTACCTGCCATGGGATTTGGTGCTGATTTCTGACAGTTATGTCTAATAATGACTTACAAGTGAAAGCAACAAGGCTGGCAATATGACCTCATCTCCTTTTGATACAGTTGTCAGGATAAAAAATGCATCAGTCATAATTTCCTCTAGTCATAAACACTAGGTGATAATAGTTTCGTATACATTCTGGACCATAGTTGTTTGATTGACTTGACATCAAATGGTACTGATGCCTTAGAAAAACAAGCAAAACCAACATTTTTCACAAACCTTACTCTTTTCTGCTACTGTTGCCTTTACTAGTCAAAATGCTGTTCCTTTAGAAAGATCTGGTTTCATGAAAATCATCTACGCTGAAAACCAAAACCAAACAGCTGTGGAGACTAGTCAAAAGCATGTTTTTATAGGAACAGTTTGTTATCAAAAAAGTGGTATTGTAAGAAGAAACAGACCTCAGAAATACAGAAAAAGTACAGAAAACCTCTAGCTCTCAGCTGTTGGATCTGTGTGCACAAGCCCTCAGGCACAGCATTCTTGCCTATATCCTAGCTCCTCCACACTGTTTTCCCAGGTAATTACTACGAAGACCAAGCCAGCAGACCTTGACTGGCTGCTGGTCATCCAGAACCCTCATTTGAGACCCCCTGTGTGAAGCACCACTTACTGCATAGCAATGTTCTGGAGAGCCCAGGCGAAATGTTGATATCTAGGAACCTAAAATGAAAACTTCTGACCACATTTTCTATGGCATTTTTTGGACAAGCACAGTACACAAGATGAATGCTCTTGCATACGAGTTCCTTTCTGCAATTTAATAGCTTGAGGTATATCAGCTAATTAGGTAATCTAATTTTATAACATTTCCAAGAATTATGAAAGATCTAGCCCCTAGATTTAGAAGCTGCTGTTAAACAGTTTAGGTAGATGAGGTTGGTCTAGCTGTATTAAGTACAGCTATATGCAATATTTCAATATCTTTTTTCTTCTGTATCTACCAGAATAATCACAAGATATTTTCCTGTTTAGAGTATTCTGGATCAAATGTGTTTCATGCTTACATGTTTTTGACTCACTTAGAAAGTGTTTGCAAGTTTTATCTAAGATCTGCTTTAATTAAAGTCAGTTTTCCTCTCAAATTAACAAATCTTGGATCATAATTCAGCTCTTGAACTCTGGGAACACTGAATACTTTTAATGAAAACTTTACATGCTTGCTTAGAAGTAATTTTTGTCAGAAGTAGGTTAACTAGTAACAGGAACAGGCACAAGGAACTCAGAAAACAAGTGAATAAGCATGTTTCAGCTCTCTCCATTTCAAAGTGTTTGTGCATGCAATTTTTTCATCTGGTGCCAAATCACAGTCTATGTTCTCTCAAACTTGCCAACCTAAGGAAAAAAAAAAAAAACAACACCAAAACAAACTAAAAATAAATAAAGAAAAAAACCCACAAAAAACCCAACCGCAAACAAAGTAAAAGTAAAAAAAACCCACAAAACCCAAACTCTGGACAATCATTGCTTTAAGTTTTCAGTTTCATCAATCCAATAGCATTTATCAAGCTGCAACTCTGGCTTGCACATTAGCAGGGCATTTGGAAAAGGTATTTTAATCCAGATTTGCCCTGATACAGAATAAGCAATAGAAATAATGGGCCATTAATCCCATTAGAAGGAAGGTCAAAAAAGTGATACTAGTCTACATGTCATTTCAAGTTACTTTGAGTGACAGGAGTATTCTGAACAGAGCCCATGAAATATTTCAGGCCAAGTAACCGTATTTGCTGGCTCAGGCCAGTCTCCCACAGAAATGAAACCAGATTCCTGACAAATTCCTGTGCAACACCTCACCAAGCACCTCATCTCTCAGAATTAACTGCTCTGTGAGTGGCACTCCCTGGAGTGGTGGTCTTTTCTGATGTGCATGGGATACCTTGTTTGCTTGCTGCTGGAATCCAGAAGCCAGGGGTTGCGTATGTTCTCCTATCGCCTAGGCAAGCTCTGATTCACATCAGCATCTCACGTGTCATGCTGCATTACAGGTTGCACGGTTACTGTAATGTATATAACCCTTATGGACAGTGCAGACTCCAGCCCCCCACCACACAGACAGACACAGAAAATAGAAACTATTTGGAAATGTAGGACTTAAAAAACATCAGAAAGAAAATTCTTTTTTAAAGGGACCTATGGGTAATGTCAGGCAGCTAGAGGCAAGTCAGCTCTTGCACGACCAAAAGCAAATTTGCACTGCTAATAGTGCTGAGACCATAGACATTAACTTTTCTGTCTGCTTTCCCAATGAGGATGGGAAGCAAAATTTCAACAACTGTTCAGCATACTGCCCATGCTAATGAGCTACATCTCTTTTCTTGTAATATTCATGATACAACATTGATGACAAAGGAAGCTCAAGAAATGCTCTTTTTCTCTATAACTATCATAACATTTTTTGCAATGGTTTTATGAAGTGTAATTTAACATCTAAATGGCTACATGTGTAGTAGGATAGCTGTGAATACAGCCTCCCCACTGGGATTGTAAGTATTCAGTGCTTTGTAGCTTTGCTCTTGTCCTTTCTGTCAGACTGCTTGATAAGAAAGGTTGGCTGTTCAGCTGAAACATGCCTTAGGCAGCGCCCTCTGTTATATGTTTAGAAAATTACTGCCACGACACTATAAAACAGGAAATTTAAAAATTTGTTGTGCAGGGCATTAGTTCAGGTAAATTTGGGTTTTATTAATACAGTACTGTGTACTAGAATAATATGGGGTGAGAGAATAAAGGAGGGAAACCCAAAAATTGTCCAGAGAAAAAAGGTGTTTGTGTCTTTTAAGCTTCAATACCCAGCTGAATCAAAGTCTGTGATCACTGGAGACACTGACTTGGGACCAAAACAAAAGGAAAGGAATTCAAGAGATCAAATTCCATGTGAATCCTCCACAGATCTTGAGGAGCAAAGACCACATTCCTAGGACACCTGCCTCACCAGCTATCAACACTCTTTCCCTCCTTACCATAGTCTCAGCAATATCATAGATTCAGGGTGCCAGGCAGAACGGGGCACATCTGGAAGGACTTTGGTCTTGTTGGTATGGAACAATTCAGTGTTAGCTCTTAAACCCAGACTGGATGGAAAACAAGGTCCTCCCCTCACCGTACAGCTGGAGGAGGGAGAGTGTATTTGACCCAAGCTGCATCCCTAGAGCACCGAACTGCAGAGCTGTGTCCCCTGTCCTACACATTAGCGCCCTGTTTACCAGCCTCTGTAGGCTCAGAAAGGCATTGCCAGAAGGGCGCTGCTCTTTCTTCCCCCAAAGACTTCTCCAAAATGAAGGGAAAAAATGTACACCTCCTTTTGAAGCAGTTCACTTGTACAGTGCCTGCTTTTCTTAATATGCCTATCGCAAAGATGAAAATGACCACCCCTGCACAGTTAAATGAGTCAAAGTCATTGCTCTTTTAGGTGCTCAGCAAGACACGCAGGATTAATTACCACCACTGCCACCCTGAAATCCCTATGCTGCCAGCACAGAAATGATGGAGAAAAATTTACTTAAGTCATTCCATTCAACTAACTATTGAAAACAAAATGATTAATTGCTATCTCTACTCGGCTTTCTCTTGCAGTAGAGAATATTCATATTTAGTGTATTTCCTTCCTATAGCCAGCACTATTAAATTGATATGGGAAAATATTAACTTCTAATGGATTTCTTTTGGTTTGTTGGGGGTTTTTTTGTTTGTTTTATTTTGGTTTGGTTTCGCAGCAGACAATACACTCAGATCCAAATAGCAGTAGACTGAATATGGTAAGATTTTAGAAACCGGCACATTGCTTGGACACATGCCAAAGGATATTATTTAAGTATATATTATTGGGGTTCTGTCTAAGGATGTACTTAACTATTTTGAATTAGGACCTTAACTGGTGAATTAATGCCTATTAAATCATGAGAGATTAACAAAGCCTTCTCTGTTATTCTGGGGTTTGTCATTCTACCATAATTTACACACTCTGACACATCCAAAACAAAGCCTAAATGTAGTGAGATTTTCAGGAGAAGAAAAAAGGCTGCTGAGTGTTTTGGAGGCTGCTGATAGCTTAGTTTGAAAGCAGTGGAAGGTATAGGTAAATTATTCCATAGGTATTTGCCTGTCTCAATTTGCATCTGAATGATCAAGTTTTCTAGGCAGATATTAACTGGCTGAATAAATGCATCAGCAGCACAGAACAAAAATTAAGCAAGCAAGCAAACAAATAAAACAAATGCAACCCCCAAAAAGAATAGTTTGACCACTTTTATTATTGTTCACCTCAAAAATATTTGTCTAATTAAATACTACATCCAATTTTATATCAAGAATTATAAAAGTGACAAAGTCTAGTGTAAAAGAAAATAGCAAATGATTCAGTGTGTTTTGAAAAGTTATCATTAATTATCTGTTTTATAAAAAAAGTGATTATCGTTTAAGTAAAGACTACATTTTATTCAATTTGCCCAACTGCTTAAGTAGTAATTAGCAAAAGGAGTTTACTTTTAAGAGTTCTATAAATCTGGAACACCAGGGGCTACTCAAAGATCTTGAAAACACAACTATATCTTCAACATGGTCTCCCATGTTTATGGAGACTATATAATTACTTTTATATATATATTATATTACTAGTGTGTTAATATTATAGTACTATTTATTACTTCATATTATTGTACAGTATTACCACATAATGAAGTGGACTTAGTGGGAAGCTTTCCACAAAATTCTGTTTTGCACAGTGTCAGTTTGCTCACTTTGAACTGTTTCATCTGAACCATACCCAACCTTCGAATTTCTGATGAAGCCAGGAGGCGGCAGGTGTCTCATTTTGGGTCAGTGCCTAAGTCACACGGGGACTCAAAGCCTGAACTTCCTAGGGAGACCCGTGGAACAGACTGCCCTGGACTGCAGAGCCCAAAGGAGCCTTGTGTAAACACAAGGTGAGTTCCCAAGGGATCTCACTTCTCAGCAGCTGCAGGATTGAGAAGAGTTTCAGTTCAACTGGTCAGCAGCAGTGACAGCATCTATGGGAGCACCCTTTATCCTCCTAAAGGCCAGGGTATAGTGTCTCTCTCACATGTTTTTTCCAATAAGGGAGGGAGGAGGGGGGAGAAATTTACTTTAAACTTTAATTGTCTTTAAAATTCTTGAAAAAAATTGGGGTTGGTTGTAATTCAGTAAAAATCTTTAAAGCTTTATTTTTGGATTGAAAGCAAATCTTCACGGACACTTCCCTAAAATGAAATAATGCCACTATGGAAGATACATGATAATGGAATACTTTTCTAAATTTCCAAATCCTGGAAAGACTCTACAAATAGTTTGTTTAGCCACAGCCCATTGGCATGGAAATTTACAAGAAGCGGTGAAGACCTTAGTCATTAGACATGTGAACTGAACAAATGCCATAATTTCCTAATGGCATAAGTCAAAATATCCACATTTTATTTTATTTATAAACAACGTATACAGCTGAGCATTTCTAAAAAGGAACCACATTTGAGGTTTAGACCATTCATACTTGACTTACTATACAAGGTTAGTTCCATGTTGAGTTTTTTCATTGTATACCATTATAACATCTTTCCATGAACCAAATTAGAAGGTAAAATGTTTTGATTATGGAGGGGTTAGAGAAACATGAGTAGTTAATTCCCTGGGAATTTCTAGTATATATGTTTATCAAAATTTTTAAGCAGATACAGTCACCATTTGAGCAAAAGAAAGAACCCACCAAGGAAACACCTTATCTTTGGTTTTTTTCCCTTTTTTTTTTTTTTTTTTTTGTTTTTTTGTTGTTGTTGGTTTTTTTAGTTCTGTAAATGCATGTGACAAAACAAGCAGGGACAGCGGGAGGAGGAATACTTTGTAGTCTGCCTTGGAAGATCTTTACCTTAATTCACCTTATGTTCTGAAAATCCTACACAAAACTGCAGCTTGATGGACAACAGACTTAGTTGCTTGCACCGGTACTGAGGCCTGTCGGTAGAAAGGGCAGAAGAAGATTTTAAAACATCCAGCTAGTTAGGTGAAAGGTACCAACGGACTAATTTCCAACAGTGCTGTAGAACCACAACAGCGTATCATTAATCAGAATTTACACTGAGAAATCATAAGCTGCTGCCAGCACTTAACTATTTTTCAGCAGTGAAAACAAGGTTTGAACTAGCAATTTCTCTTTTTTGCCTTTTCAGGTTTCACAAAAAAATGTCTCTTGCTGTTTAACTTTAAATAATGCAGCAGTGAAGTGGAATCATATATCATGTTCATTCCACCTAGAGTGATTTATAACCTGAGGTGAAAATTAAATATAAATGTTCTATATTTAACTTGTACTGATATGGGTTTTACTCTTTGCACAAACTAACTCTTACTCCCAATAGGTTGAATTCACTTCTATTTTCCCCTTTATTGACTTTTTAAAATACTCATCCTGATTGCTAATCAGTGGAGGTTCTTTTTTGTTTGGATGAGACTGAAAGTGTGCCCATACAAATTTACTATGATTCAGGAGAGACAGGCTGTTAGTTCATTTCCCAAATGCATATTTTAATGTTACCTTCACAACAAAACTGAACTAATTTCAAGTAATTCAACTATTTTATCATTAAACTGTATTTGTATTCTGTTATCAGATGTCACTGTTCTTGACATGAAGAATGGAGATGGGTATTTTGCTGTACACATGTGAGCAGCACCAGAGATTGCAACGACACTAGTCACAGACTTAGAAGCTGTCCATGTGCTAAAGTCTGGTTATATGATGGGCTGCAGCTGAATGGATTCTCTTGGACTCTTACACTACTACCATGTTAAGTACATACGGAAATCATGCAGATGGACATCTTTGACTTCTTTTCATCATAGCTGAATGCCATACTGCAACATTTAAACTGAAAGGGTTTTCTTTCTTTGGATAGTAACCATCTCAGAAAGGCTTGTCCTATATTAGTTACTTCTTCCCATTTCAGTTTTCACCTATCAGTCAATCCTTCAATACTTCAGCCAGTCTTTGTCAGAAATCAGGCTGAGATCTAATATGGGACAGATCACCCCACAAGTTTTTCTTAACATTTTTTTTTTTAATCTCTAAAGCGTGGGATCCTGTATTCAAGACCAAGATTCAGCTGATGCACTTTCAGTGTAGGTCAGCATGTTTAAGCCCAAGAAAGGATTGTGTGTTCTCGTGTGTTCTTTCCCTTCTGACATGTTTAAAAGTGACAGACGCACATTCTTTTCCTGCTTTTCTTTTTCCCTCCTACCAATCTATGTACTTGCAATTAGTTTTCCTGATTCTTCCTAGTAATCAAGGAATTACTGCAAGTCTGAGTCCAGAAAAACAAAGAAAAACAAACAAACAGTTCACTGTATCGAGATAACATTAAATTAAGGTTATTTACATATATATTAATATATAATATATATATACACACACACACACACACACATATATATATATATGAGATTGAATAGCTTGAACATTGTGACAACTTTTTGAAATTCATGTTTCCAGATGGCTTGCTTGTTTGTTTTTCCTAGTATTTAGAAAGGTTTCAGCTAACAAACAACAGTTAATATCCATCATTTTGTTCAAAACTGTGAGTTAAGCCATCTCACCATCTCAGGAGCCAGCTAATGGTCTGATTTCTTCTTATTTTATAACAGGATTATATAGTTACTGAAATAATTCAGTGTAAGACTTCCTCTCTCATTTAACAGAAATAGATTGTAAATAGAGGAAAGAGTGTAAAGGTAACAATAAACAGCTAGATTTTCTTTTTCAGGATGACTTTTTCACCTACCTGTGACATAGAACAGTAACAGTAATGTCAAAATAATAGCTAAGACTCTTGTCTGTCAACTGTTCAGTTGTTTGAGGGTGAAACTGGTAATCCCTAGAGGTTGCTCCAGAGGTTTCTAAATTCAGTATAGTTTAGAAGCCTTCTGTATACAAGCTTCATGTGCTGTAGAGCCAGAGTAGAAAAAGCATTGCGGCTTTTGTTGTTTGGGTTTTTCTGACTTTAGAACTGCAAACATATTTACCCATGGACTATTGATCTTGTTTCTTCTCATCAATTTCTTTCAATATTGCCATCAACTGTGGATTGACAGGTTCTTGTGGATCATCTCCTGCTTCAGGCAGCTGCATATTTCAGCAGGCTCTAATCTTGTCCAGACAACCCTGAAAACGGCCAACAACCATCTGCAACCTAGAAGCGGCTATTAGACAAGTCACCACCATCTGAAAGAAATCACAAGTGATGAATATTGACCCAGAATAAACACTTCCTCACCCTGTTAAAAGATCCATTGAAGAGAATTTTATTAATTTACATAAGAGGCCATTCTTCTGTTGCTGTAGAATTCCTAACATTTCACAAATTCTTCTTCCCCTCTTAAGCAAACTGCTTCAGTTTTCTACCATTTGTTCTCTATTATTCAGTGAATTAACTAGTTCTTCATGTTAATAGGGATTTGAATGTCCACTGTTCACAGCACGCTTTGGCTTCTCTCAAGACACTTAAGTATCATTTAACATGCATTTATTCCTCTAAATAAAGAAAAATATATTATCCTGTCAAACAACTGGTTCATATTCCTTTTAATTTCTTTTTATTTATATTTAAATAAAAGGCAATCTAAAACAAATTTTTATCTAACAAAATTAAGAAAAATCAGTCTGCAGTAAAATGTGTTTTGAAAAGTGGGAGGACCGAAATGTGCAAAACCAAGAAGTATTAGGGGCAAAATTTGTCTTGAAGTCAAACAAAAAAATAAGAAGAGGTGAGGGGCAGACTGCTAAGGAAAAGAGAAAAAGGAAACATTTCATGTGATCAGTTCAAAAACCTTCTGTAATATACTGAATGTAATGTGGGTTTTTTTAGCTTGAATTTTAAAAAGACACTTCATCCTAAAACCAGCAAAAGCAAAAACAAGTTCAGGCTTTGTAGATGAACTGGTTTTCTCCTGACTTTTTTTTTTTTTTTTTCAGAACAAGACACTAACTTTGATTCAGGCTCATGCATTCGTTTAGATGCTAGAAATTATATTTTATCAAATAAGGTTCATTCATTTTATGGTTTATTGAACTTTGTTCTTAGAAAAACTTTTTACTTATTTTATTTGTTGTATTGTATAAGTATGAAAACGTTTGAAATATAGAGTGCTACTTTTTACAACCAAAAAGGCTTACTGCAGCGGAACAAAAATGGTCTGCAAGCTTAATAACTTAGAAAGGCATACTTTTATGCTAGATTGTGGCTAGAGCTTTTTAAATGGCAGAGCAATCATAACTTGTCTTAACAGATGTTAATATAAACATTAATAGATACAGCTCTAGTCTCATTTGAGAAGTGATCAATTAATGCAGCAAAAAACTTTGGAATTCGGTCAGCTTATGACATCAGCCATTGCCTCCTGTTTCTGTAATGATGCCCTAAAGGTATTATTCAAAGTATTCAAAGAATCATATGTAGACTGGAGACTGAAAAGATCAAACGAACGTGTTACTTGCATCTGTGAGCAAGACACATTAAAAATTCAAATTCCAGTGACGTATTTTAGAAATCTGGTGGTGCAAACACAGTAATATCTCAGGAAAACACCTGATGTTTTATTAGCATGCCTATAGTAAAAAATGTAAAGTGGTCATGCAACTATGGCACCAGCACCCCACAGACCTCATTGGCTTAAGCACATCTTTCCCCTTGTGCGCTGTCTCTCCAGGACATGGGTTTCATTCCTCATGTGCTGAGAGCGCTCAACCACTTAAACAAGCAGGTGCAAATCCACTCAACTACCAGGTTTATTTTCCCAGGAAAAAAGCTATGGTATTTTTACAGAAGCCATCAACAGCACACATTTTTTTTTTAAAAAAAGCAGTGTCTGTCTTGTACTTTGCAGTACTTGCAATTTTTTGCCTATCTGAGCATTTGTGAGCATAATCACATGTTTGAGAAACTTAAAAAAGTTCCACCTAGGGCTCTCATATGAGGTTTTACCACCTTTTCCAGATAGCTAACAAATCTGCTTCTGCAAGTGAAGAAAGTCTTTATTAAGAGATTTCTTCCTGATTAATTCTGAAATTCGTTGCTGAAAAATACGTTTGGATGATAGCCACCCATTTTCTAAATGCACTTGCCTCAGAATAGCTGACTGCGGAGATTAATGAATGGCTACTGCTTACCATCTTGGACTATCCATCCATAGTGGAACCTCAAAGCTACATCCAGTACTTACTTGGGACCAGCAGGCTGGTGAAGAAGCTCACCGTTCATTCTCTGAGATCTGGATGAGATCTACATTTTGCAAAGACAAAATTGCTTTCAGTGGATTTATGGCAAAATCTCCTGCGGATTACATTTGCACAAACCCAAGAACACCTAACGTGCATGTTCAGTACGTACCACCCAACACAAAGAGATCCAGTCCTTACAATGTTTATATAGATTCTCTAAGGAGTTAAGCAGACAACAGAAGAAATAATGGTATTAACTAATGGTATTAAATACCTTCCACATCGAATGGCTCTTGTACTCCTTCAGGCAATGCCTGCGTACCCTGGAAAGCATTTCAGAATGCTCTTGAAAGTGCTCCTGAATTGAGGTGGTGCAAAGCCCTTTCAGAACAGGAGCTTAATGAGTCAGTATTGCTTTCAGATTAATGAAGCGTTCCTATCTTCTGCATTTTCAATTGTAAAGGCCGTCAACAGCCACTGTTCAAATTAAAAGAATACTAACAAAGGATTTAAACAAGGACACCAAGTATGAGTGAAAAACAAAAAAGGGGTAGCCTCAGACACAGCAATATGAAAGCAGCTGTTGATTACAGAAGTAGAAGGACTTTGGTGTTAAGGAGTACTAAACTTACTGAATTAACTTTCCTAAATGACATTTTATAATAAAAACAATACAAAGGAGAATAGATATTTTTGGCATTAACTCAAATTCTGTATATTATATATACAGATAGACCTATATGAATATAAGGTTCCATTATTCCTGCCCCCACCCCCGCCTCGAGCCCTTACTTCAGCCCTTGCCTTTCCCTCTCTTTTTATGCCTGCTCCAAATTGGCTTCAGCGCATCTGGCTGAAAAAGTCTGGTTTGTTCTTTTATACTGACCTTTCAACCGTCCTTATCACATAAATGTTAGGGCTGTAAGGGGGATGCAAAATCTTTAAACTTTCAGTGAGCCAAAATACTGGTTTGGGAAAATATTTTGTCAATAATTCTCTTGCATAATTTAAAAAAAAATGATGCAGATTGATTTCATAAAGCTTTCAGGATCCTGCTCCTTGGCTATGTTTTCAGGAATAGTGCTTAGGCAATTCCTGCACTCTTATGATCTTGGGTTTGCATCATTGAATATGTGTTGGTTTTAGATACCTTCTAATTAATCCTGAACAGGGGAAGCTATTTCTCAGAAAACCATCTTCAATATTTTAGAAGTATATTCTTTCCCTGAGAAATAAGATTAACCATTTTCCTATCTTGTGTAACTCAAGGTAAAAAATACAACCACCATTACTTTAGCCAAGTGACCTTCACTGAACTTTGAAGGTCATTAGAGATCAATGTTTGTCTGCATCCAGTCCTCAAAGAATGCAGACGTCCACTTTGCTTCTGTGATAATGGTCAGTATGGCCACAAACCAGGTGGCAAATCAGCAGTGTAATAGATTATCACATTTGTATTTGTCAAAACAAATTCCTGTTTGACAGAGGTGGCTGGATGGCATTCATCAACTAAACCAAGAAAATCAGTTGACTTCTTGGTTGGTTTTGGTTAGCAAATCAGAAATTTGAGTAGTGTTTTGTTGTATCCAAGAGATGCACATATTTGCCAGGAGTCCAGACCAACAATTTATAATCAAAAAGAGTTTGGTACTTTCTGTGTCTCTCTTCCTTTTGGAAGCAGCACAGGTGACCATCACACAGCTCGGCCTCACCTTGGTGAGGCAGCTCCACGTGGGACCTGACCTACTCCTTGGCGCTCCTGTGCTTGACCACGCTCCTGCTTGGGCTTGCTCCTGTCTATTGAGAGCAACCTCTGTCTTGCCAGGCTGTGTGAGGGCTGGGGGATCCTGGGAGGTGCGGCAGGACTGTTGGCACTGTCTGCATTGTCACAGCCACCCGAATCAGTATTAACCTATGCGGAAATCAGATCTAGGATTTAATCTGTAGCTTTAGGCAGCTCATTCCATACAGGTAAAAAATTGCTTTTGTGGTCAGACAACATTTTGATCTAAAACCATTTTAGACCTCCGGTTTGCCACAGAGGCACACCTTTGAGAAACATCTGTTTCCCAGAAAAGCATCTGACCAGTCAAATTTTTTTTCATGATCCTTATTTGAAGGACTGAACTTTTTCACAGAATAATAGCAGACAGAAAACATTGAAAAGGAAATAATGAACATTACTTTTCCAGGATGAATTCATTAGCCTTTATAATGCACACAAGATTTAATTGGCTGAGTGCCCTATTAGTGACCAGAGCAGCTTTTAATTCCCTACTGTGAAAACTTTTCTTGTCAGGAATAGATGAAGTACAGCAGATCAATTTTAAATTTGGCCACATTCAGTGAGGCATTTGCAACCAGGCATCTAAACAAGTGGCTGTATTTTAAAATGTGCTGAGCATCTGTGATTATTATTGACAAACACAGGGACTGCAATACTCGGCAGCCCTTGCAATCAAACCCCTTATTTAGCTACCTAGAAGCAGACCTAAGTGGCAATTTTCTCTGCACCTTCTTTTATTAATTTCTCCTATATGATGCTGTCTACAAAGAAAAGAAGTAAAAGATTTTATAGGTTGCAGTTGGGCAAGACTTCATTTAATCTGTACTACATGACAGTAGCTACCCACCAACACCACCTTCAGCAGCTGATTCTAATTTAAGCATGTCAACTAAAAGTCTTACCAAACTTTATAGAAGTGATGACCTTGATGAGAAAAGAGATATCCTGGGGTCTGGTTTTGTGTTCTTATTTAATCCTTTATTTCTCATTTTAGTAAAATGGATTATCTCATTATTTCCAATAAACCTCGTAAACCAATACAGAACAGCAGTGTAGAAAAAAACCCCACAATTGATCAAATATGGTAACAAATATTTTTTTCCCCACATTTGACACATAAGCCAGGGTTTTGCTGAAGCATCTGTCTTCTTTACTCCAACCTGTAATGCTTGGTGCTTCTTGTCTGAAATGAATTTATGCTTTGATTTTTGGTAAAATGATACAAGTCAAAGGTGACTCTCAATTTTACCGTACCATGCTGACAGAATTAAGACTCTTAAAATTCTGGTTCAATTTAAATGAAATTCTGTGCAGACTGTTGTTTTGGACATCAAAAGTTTAATGGCTCTTGCTCAATGAAAGTAAGGGTTTCAGAGGAGAGCTTCTTATCCTTGAGAGGGACTATTGCTCTGGTTAATGTTTTCACCTTATGTTCTTGTCTGTACAGCAGCTCTGTCTCAGCAACATAGAGAACAAGTAGCAACAGAGCAGCAATGCTTTGTTTGCAACATGAAGCAAACTTTTACACTAGTAATTGCTCTTACCTAAACTGATTTTTTTTTTTATAACAGGGGCTATTTATTAGCTTTCAGAACTATTTTCTGAAGGATCGAAGGCCAGACAGCTGAGCAATTACATAAAATTTGGTTGCTCATAAACAGTGTGTTTCATTTCCACCTGATCATTTCAGTTTACATCAAGTACAATGCTTGCTTTCACATTTATAGAAGTTATTTGCTACAGAGCCATTAGAAATCGGGTAGTCAGGAGGACAGTTACTTAAGGTTAGAGTAAATTGGAGTGCTCTCTGTGATTATTCAGCAACAGCTAATTCCAGTGACTAAAGTTCTTGTTACAGCAAAAATGATGAAAATGGAACATACATCAGTTCAAATGCAGAGCCAGAATAACCTGGAGGATCAATGTTCAGTTTGTAAATGTGCCTTACACCATAACACAAGCCAAGGAAAAACTGCCTCGTGGGATGAGGTCCTGACTGTCCTTTCCCACTGTCTGCAGTGTCAGTTCAGTTTAAGAACACAAATTATTACCCTTCAAGGGATGGTTTTAGGGTGCTGTAGCTTACAGCTCCGCTCAGGCAACAGCTTACCTCTGTACTTTCCAGGTCATGCTGAAAGCATCACTTCTGGAGCATCTTTTCTGCACTCCAGCTGCAAAAGCACGAGGTTTAGATGTTGCATGTTTTCCTTTTGTTTTCACCCTTTCTACCGTGAAAAAAAAAGATTAGTTCTGAACATATTGTCATACTGTTCTCATTCCATCAAGAGCACACAACTCTCTTCCTCCTCTGTGTTTAAAACCTGGGGAAAGCTGAGTCAATTTCTCCATTTTTGGAGTTTTGTGCTTGTGATACCACCTCATTCTTCACATACTACATAAAAACAGCCAAATGCTACGTACAAAATAGCATCTTGTTCTTACCAAATAGCATTAAAGAAGAGAGTAAAGGAAGTTAATGGCAGCAGTTGAATAAAACCAAGATCCACTGATACAAAGACAAAACCTTTCAATTGTATTCAACACGACTGTTACTCCAGCCCACTATTTCAACCAAAAAAATATTTTTTCCAGTGTTTTCTTTTCTATTGCATGTGTATTTTATTTATAGTTCTGCCAGGTCACATCACATAGGTCATATGAGTACAAGACATGGGTTCCTTACTTCAAATAAATAGTTGTCTTACTGTAGATCATCTCAGTTCTCTGCAAAGGTTACTTATTTTGATAAAATACAATGCTAGGGGAAAACGTGAAAAAAAACCAAATGAAACAAAACAAAAAACACCAAAAACCAAAAACAAACAAAACCCCAACCAACCAAACAAACAAAACCAAACAAAAAAACCCCAACCAACCAACACCAAACAAAAACCCACACATACAAAATGCTGAGGTTTGATCACTGGTACACATGTGAAAAATCTTGTCTACAGAAACCAGCTGTCCCAGATACTCTGTAAAAGACTATTGCAAAGATCATCTAAGAGTTCTGGGATTTTGTCTGTTTATTTCCTAGCTGATCAGTGATTGTCCTCTCTGAAAGGATTTGTCTTTCACACCTTCAGTATCTTTTGAACATATGCAATCCTTTATTTTCATATGTTTCTAGAAGACTGAAGAAACCTCATTATCTATGAGAGAAAATGTGTTGCTCATGGCTAAAACAATCACTTTGAAGAAATTCAGAGATGAGAAATTTAAAAGCTTTGCTAAATGGAAAGAATTCAAGCCCTTAAAGTAATTTCTAAATATTAAGTGCTAGATATAAAGAGGAGATCAGGTGTGTGGGCTGCATCAAAAGAAGCATTGCCAGCAGGTCGAGAGAGGTGATTCTCCCCTCTGCTCCACTTTCATGAGACCCTACCTGGCATACTGTATCCAGCTCTGGAGCCCCCAGCATAAGAAGCATATGGATCTGTTGGAGCAGGTCCAGAGGAGGGCCATGAAGATGATCAGAGGGCTGGGGAGCCTCTCATATGAAGGCAGGCTGAAAGAGTTGGGCTTGTTCAGCCTGGATAGGAGAAGACATGAGGGAGACCTTCTTGCAGCCTTCCAGGGCAATACTGAATTTCTGAAGGGTTGTGTTTGTCTTTGTTTGCTTGTTGTTTTGTTTTTTCTGAGGGGTTGGTTTTTGTTAAATATGAATTGATGTTTTTCTTTTGCATAGAAATGAGAAGACAATTTTACACACAAAGTCAAGTAAAATTTTGCAACACTGGAAAACTCTAATTAGCCTATTCCTTTTTTTTTATTGTTTTCTACATTGAAATTGTTACAAAACTTGGTGAAAAGGAAGTAAAAGCTCTCAAAATAAAGTAATGCCTTTTTTTTTAAGTACAGTAGAAATATTTGTATGAGCTATGTGTCATAGGAGCACAGAGTCATCAGGAGATGTTTCTTTTCACTGTTATGTGTCTTCTACTTGAACCTGAGGATGTGTTTCAACTTAGGAATCATGCTAAATCATTTTAGAACACTATAGGTTTAAATTATAAATTGTTTAGCAGTTATTACTGAAATTCAACAGGAACATCAACATTTCAAAGCAAAAAAAGAAAATTGTGTTAGCATAAACACAATAAAGGATTAAAAGAAATATATTTTATTAATTTTTTTCTAATTTAGCTTCTCAGTCTTTTTAGAGAAATCTTATAAAATATACCTTCTGTAAACTACAAAAATATTGTTGATTATTAGGTAATTATATTCTCATTTACTTTTCCAAGGCAGCATACCTGCTTTTCAAAATAAAATACCCAAAGCCAACACACACAGGCATGACTGCATCTATTTCCACTGGAGAACAAGAGGTTTCTAAATGTTCTTTGTAAGTTATTTCTTTTCAGCTGTTATTATAGTAGCCCAGCCAGAAAGCAATCTTATTTCTACAGCTTGACTCAAAACCCCACAAGTACATGTAGTTATGCTTGTCGTAACTCTCCATGGTAATTTTATATAAAGTAAATGTGAACTCATATTAACCTTATCTAAAGTAATGTGCAGTGCTTTTATTTTATTTTATTTTACTTTTTATTAAAAAGTAAAATATATTTGTAACATTCTTGCAAAGGTTAACATTTGTTCTGAGGTGTGATGCATCACAGGCCCTGCAGATATAACCCAGCTAATGAAGCTATATGGACTTTTTTATTTGTAGAATCAGTTATCTCTTTGTAAAATACATTTTTCTTATGTCTGTGTAGGCCCGTCGTAATTTCAGTACCGTTACATAAGATTGCATTTTCCTCCTTTTATCTGAATGGTGAGTTTACTGTGTTTTTAAATCTGTGGCATGGAGAAAACAAAGTGTACTGGATGCAATAGCTGCAAAAACTGTTCTATTGAATTGGAAAGACAGAATAAACTTTAGTTTGATTTTTTTTTTTTCCATTTTAAATAGTATTACCTCTGTTCATAGTTCAAAAATTGTTTTGGGTTAGATTAAATGAAGAAATAATGGGGGGGGGGGGGGGAGGGGTGTTTCTGATGTCTTAGCTGATGGTTGAAACTGAGCCTTTTACCTTTTTTCTTTTCTGATTTTAAATACTGCAGTTGATCCTCTTACTAAAACAAACAAGCGGCATGTAAAAAATCCTCACTTTCCTATGAAATAATGGAAGTGGAGTAAACGAAGCCTGACATGCTAAACGTTCTGAGTGTTTGGTCCTCAAGAGTCTTTTCCTGCCATAACCCCAGCTCCCTTATGTCTGTTTTACAAAGCACTTTTTCGCTTATTCCAAACTATGTGCAGTTTCAACAGCTAGGGCAGTGGACAGAACTGGCTAACTGAAATTCCTCCTCTTAAAGATGATCTCTTTCTCATTACTTTCCTTTACAAGAAAAACAATGTCGCTGTGTGGATAAAGGAAGTTCACACCTCCCATCACAGATACCTGCTCCATTTTAGGAGTCCAACCAAAATCACCTTTGATTTTTCACTTTTTACTACCTTACTAAGGTGCGGTATTATCTCTACTGCATATTAACAGGGAGGTATGAAGTCTAACCATGACATATATTTCCTTCTATTTAAGGTAAAAGCTGATTTTTCCCTTCTGTTTGCTATTAATGTACCTTATTTTTATTATTATAAAACTGTAAATACTGGATAAAAAACCAGCCACTCTGCAGAAGTAAATCTTTAACAAGGAAATGGAAATTTTAAAAGAAATAAGTCTGAAGGATGGAAATAATTCTTTGATATTAAAAATGCTTGTAAATATGGCTGAAATCTTTGAGTACTATGATTTCTGTACCTGCTATATAGGTGATTTATATTTCAAAGGTTGAAATCTAGAAGGAGCTGTAAGAACTGAAGTATGTATTTTAAAGAAAATTTGGCCGGTTTGTTAATTATTTCCTAGTGGTTTGGTTTTATAGGGGGTTTTTGGTTGATTGGTTTGGGGATTTTGTTTGTTGTTTCTTTTTTCTCCAGCTGTGGCAGAAGCTTTTAAGTAGATGTTTAGGCTGAGTGGAAATGAGGAAGGCAATGATGGCAGTTTTATATTGCCTATCAGGCTGTCCTTCCAATTCACAAGCAATGGAATATAAATTTCAATTATTATCTCAAGACATTAGATTACTATCTGTCTTAAATGGAACAAGTATCATCAAATTATACCTTTTTTTTTTTCATATGGCAGTCAATAATATCCTTATCGATAAATGGAAATTTGATCCAAACTGCTACATTTAGTGTACAATAGACTACATCAAAGGACTTGTTTTGCCCTCAAAATGCCTCAAAATGTGTTAATGACTTACTGCTGGCTAAACACTGTGTCATTAACAAGTCTGTTTACCAGGCGCTTCCCGAGAGATATTAGAATTTCTAAAAGTTAGAAAATTAGTAAGGCTTGAAAGGTAATACTATGAAAAAGAAAAAAGATTAACATAGAATTGTTTGGGTTGGAAAAAATGCTGAAGACCACCAAGTCCAACCATAAACCTAAAACTGCCAAGTCCACCACTGAATCATGTCCCTAAGCACCACATTTGTATGTTTTTTAAATACTCCCAAGAACGGTGATTCCACCACCTCCCTGGGCAGCCAGTTCCAATGCTTGACCACCCTTCCAGTGAAGAAAGTTTTCCTAATATCCAACTGAAATGTCCTCTGGCACAACTTGAGGTCATTTCCTCCTGTGGCATCACTTGATATCTGGGAGAAGAGACCTATCCCCACCTGCCTACAACCTTCTTTCAACCAGTTGTAGACAGTGATAAGAACGCCCCTCAGCCTCCTCTTTTCCAGATTGAACAACTCCAGTTCCCTCAGCCACTCCTCATAAGCCTTGTTCTCCAGACTCTTCACCAGTTTCATAGCCCGTCTCTGGACACACTGCAGCCCCTCTACATCCCTCTTGCAGTGAGGGGCCCAAACCTGAACACAGGGTTCGAGGGGCGGCCTCACCAGTGCCCAGTGCAGGGGGACGGTCACTGCCCTGGTCCTGCTGGCCACACTGCTGGGGACACCAGCCAGGGTGCTGCTGGCCGCCTGGGCCCCCTGGGCACACTGCTGGCTCCTGCCCAGCCGGCCGTCACCCAGCACCCCCAGGCCCTTTCCCACCAGGCCCTTTCCAGCCGCTCTGCCCCAGCCTGTAGCGCTGCGTGGGGCTGGTGTGACCCAAGGGCAGGACCCGGCACTGAGCCCTGCTGAACCTCACACAACTGGCCTGGGCCCATCGCTCCAGCCTGCCCAGGTCCCTCTGCAGAGCCTCCTGCCCTCAGGCAGGTCAACACTGCCCCCCAGCTTGGTGTCATCTGCAGACTTACTGAGGGCACATTAAATCCCCTCATCCAGATCACTGATAAAGATACTAAACAGAACGGGTCCCAGTACTGAGCCCTGTGGAACACCACTTGTGACCAGATGCCAGCTGGATGTAACTCCATTCACTACCACTCTTTGTGCTTGGATGTCCAGCCAGTTTTTAACCCAGTGAAGAGTACACCCATCCAAGCCATGAGCAGCTAGTTTCTCCAGGAGAATGCTGTAGGAGATGATGTTAAAGGCTCTACTAACATCCAGGTGAACACCATCCTCAGCCTTTAATTTATCCATTAGTAGCTCACCTTGTCATAGAAGATCAGGTTTGTCAAGCAGTACCTTCTTTCCATAAACCCATGCTGGCTGGGCCTGATCCCCCAGCTCTTCTGCACTTGCCATGTGATGGCAAGATGATATATTTCATAATCTTCTCCAGCACTGAAGTCAGACTGACAGGCTTGTAGTTGTCTGGATTCTTATTCTAGCCCTTCTTGTAGATGGACATCAATCACATTGGCTAACCTCCAGCCTTCTGGGACCTACCCAGTTAGCCAGGACTCCTAATAAATGATTGAAAGTGGCTTGCAAGCTCTTCTGCCAGCTCCCTCAGTAATCTTTGGGGGATCACATCCTACCCACAGATTTGTGTGTGTCTAAGTGGTATAGCAAGTCACTAACCATTCTCCCTTGGACTATGGGGGCTTTATTCTTCTCACCATCCACGTTTTCCAGCTCAGGGGCTGAAGAAGAACTGGTCTTGCTATTAAAGTTTGTGGCAAAGAAGGTTTTAAGTACTTCAGCATTTTCCTCATCTTTTGTCACAGCCATTACAGAAGTCTGGATAAGCATGGCAGAATGGAGGTTCTAAAGCTGCATGGAAACCTAAGGGAGATTTGGTCATGAAAGTGATAGTGGACTTTGATCTCCCATGAAAAGAGCATGATGATGATAAAATAAATTAATTTTTTATCAGGTAGATGGTTGTAAATCCATTCTTACAGGGAAAGTGCATGAAAAGATGGGGGGGATCACAGGGGGTGGGGGGGTAAAAAAGCTTCATTAACTATGTTGGCATTTTATATATGAACTGCAAGAGACTTAATAGAAATTTTCAAACACTAAGAAATTCTATTTTTATAGGTATGCCAGTCATTCATGGATAGATACTGATTTACTTTTGAAATTCCTGGTCTCCTTCTGTAAAACTAGTTTGAATATGTAATGAAATTATGTGTACTGCACCAGCAGGGCTGAATGTCTGCACTGTTTCCCTACACTGCTGAAATATCTGATCTCTGTGCTGGGCAGATTAAGTGTAAGGAAACTTATGGCTTGATAAATAACAAACAAACAGACTCACACATAAATTGAAAACTATAAACTTCTACCAGATCTGTACACATCTCAAAAGCATTCATGATGAATGTCTTCTTAAGTTCCAAAAATAATCAAAAGGAATAACCTCACGGCACATTATGTTTCAGACTGTCATTACCAAACCAGACACCTCTCTACAGTAAATGAAACAATTTATTGTAAGGCTGGCTATTCTGTAGCCTTATGATGCTCTTAGTATAAGAGACACTCAATTAAAAACCTTTAACAGTGCCTGTAAACAATGGCACTGTGGTAAATTTGACTAATGCTTTCCACTACTTCATACTTTTCACTCATATTCCATTTATTTTTTCAAAATAACAGTCACAACTTTAATATTAAGCATTCTTCTCTGCCTGGAGAGGGTGAGGGTTATGTCTTTTTAAAAGGTTTCTAAATTATGCTAAGCATCTAGGTAACAATAAGCAACAATTAATTTCTGGATACTTCAAGTTTCCAGAAATCTAAACACAATATGGACAAAATACCAAAGTTCAAAAGGAGATTTTGGGCACTTCAGTCCCTATCTCAAGTACTGAAACAAGCGATATCAACATGAGCAGAAAGACTGCTGGGCAATGAAGAAGTTACAAAGCAAGTTAGATACATCTCCACAAGACACATGTCTGGATGTATCTGTGTCCTGGTTTCAGCGGGGATGGAGTTAATTTTCTTCTTAGTAGTTAGTACAGTGCTGTGGTTTGGATTTGGTGTGAGAACAATGCTGACAGCACACTGATGGTTTTAGTTGTTGCTGGGTGATGTTTATACTAAATCAAGGACTTTTCAGTTCCTTGGGCCCTGCCAGCGAGAAGGCTGGAGGGGCACGGGAAATGGGGAGGGGACACAGGCAGGGCAGGTGACCCAAGCTAGCCAAAGGGATATTCCATACCATATGATGTCATGCTGAGTATATAAACTGGGGGAAGAAGAAAGAAGGTGGGGACATTTGACGTTACGGCATTTGGCTTCCCAAGTAACCATTACATGTGACTCAGCCCTGCTTCCCTGGGGATGGTGGAACACCTGCCTGCCCATGGGGAGTGGTGAATGGATTCCTTGCTTTGCTTGTGTGCGCGGCTTTTGCTTTACCTGTTAAATTGTTCTTATCTCAACCCTTGAGTTTTATATTCCTTTCTGATCCTCCTCCCCATCCCTCTGGGTGAGGGGGACTGAGCAATGGGCTGCATGGTACTTGGTTGCCAGATGAGGTTAAACCACGACCATCCATTCATCTGTGTTTGTACATGATTTTTTGCTGTTGTTCCTTTTGGGTTTTTTGGGGGTAGGGGTTGAGGGAGAGTATCTGAAGAAAACTGTAGCCTGACAAAGACTGATCTCACACCGTGAGGGAGCAGATGAGGGAGCAGATGAAGGGAGTGGTCTCCAGGTCCAATCCTAGGGCAGGAAGAAAGGATAATATGACTCTAATATTTGAAGCCAAAGTCAATCTCTTTTGTGAGACTGTGGGACTTTTATTTCTTTATGAGATGGAGACATTGTGTCTGAACCAAGTCCTTGGAGCAGAATTTGTCTGGGGTGTTCAACTGCAGATGTAATGGCAAATCAGCACCTTCTGGATGTTACAGATTTCTTTGCAGTGCCCCACCACCCATTGGTACAATGTCAACAACATGTTTTAGGGGAGGGTAGGAACATTTTATGCCTGGGAACTTTTCCTCTCAGCACTTTCTTATTTATCTGCACACACTTGACACTTTTATATTTGAAATTGCTAAGATGCGTTCTTGGTAGCACATGTAATTCTGTGTGTGTAATTCAGGTGGGTTTAGTCTTTGGACTGTCCCTCAGCTACCTCGGGTTAATACATAGGAATGGTACATTCACTGTGAAAAACACTCAACCTTCCCAAATGTCCTCCCAACTCCAACCTAGGGCTTATTTATAGTAAGAAGTTTTTTAGGACTCAGAATTATTTTGGGGTTGGGGGGTGGGGTGGGGGAGTGGGGAAGAAGAAAATTAAGTCATCACTAAAAGAACCATCATGTGTAATCAAACTTCAAGTACCTAAAATTCTTAAAATTTCAGTTTCCAGGACATACATTTCTACCACCACTAGCAAAAAATAATAGCTTCAGGCCAACTCTTTTCACCTTTAATGCTGTTGTACTCTAGTCTCTGTTGGTCCTCTGGGTCATCCCAAGTCTCCTGCAGTCTACCTAAATGTAATTCCTAACAGAACTGAGAATTAAGCACTTGAATTTTAAATCCCATTCCTCAGGATGTTTGATATTCTGGCTGCCAAATGGCATTTTGAATGAGATAGTGTGTGAATTTAATTCAGCTGAATGTCATTCCCTGCTGCCATATTTGATAAATGTCTTGCTAGCTCTTGACTATTTTTTTTTTTTTACGATCCAGCATCATTCCATTTTAAAAAAGCTACACTATATTAAGCACCACTGTGGCAGAGCTGGATGAGGGGATGAGTGGAAGAAAGTTCATTCCCACCTGGGGAAAGTGGAAGGAAAATGCCTGAGGAGAACACAGCCATGTTTGCAGCTCAGGACAGGAGTTCCCTGAAAAGTACCATGCAGATTCAGCTTCAATCATCAGTTGCACAGACACCATTTTCACCACTCTGCAGAAAGTGGTGGTCCATGGGTAGCCTGTGGAATCGCTGCCAAGGCAGGGGCTGGAGGAATAAGGGGCATCTCCTCACCATTGCCGTTCAACAAGAACATAAGTTTAGGTTTGCTGGACCTGCTACAGTGTTCCATACCAGCACTCCCAGATTCTGTCCCTCCAATTTTTCTCTGCCCTGTCCAGGTCCATCCCAAAGCTGAATCAAGAGTAAATGCAAATTAAAGACTGTTTAGAGACTTCTATACCTGACATGCCAGCTCTATATCATACATGTATATAGGAGAAACTCTCCTTATTTACATAAATTCATCAAACATTAGCTGCACAGGAAGAAACATTGTAAGTCACAGAGGAAAATACTGTACCATATAATTTGGCAGAATTACTCAAGTACTTGAGGGCACATTCAGATTATTGGCTGTATAATTGCTTCAAGAATAGCTCTGAGCAGCCACACAGTTCTGGAAAGAGATGTGTGTGGGGGTAACGTGTGGGAGCAGGGCTTGGACCTAATCCTGCTCTGAGTTCAGCCACCTTCAGCCACGCGAGCACATAAATGTGAAAGCAAAGGAATTTCAAGCTCCATTAGTAGCATAGGTAAAAATCAATGATCTATAGACATGGGGGACAAAAGAATCAAAGAAATTATACTTTTGAGGTTATATCATACAATGAACAATAAAAAATATACAGCCTTTTGAAAAAATACTTGACAATGGGGCTTAAAATATGGTGGTTTGGGAGCCGAGTTTTGGGAAAATTACTAGATGCTTAAACCAGAATTCCATCCCTTTTTTCTTTAAGTAACTGTAAACTCCTTCCTAGTTTATCCCCAGACACCTAAAAGCTACAATTAGCTTAGGCTTTTAAAAAAGGTAATGACAATTGATCAGCTTTATTATGCAAGTTTTAAGTATGTTTTTCTGAATTAGGGTAATTCAGAGCAGTTGTTCAATAGCAAATATCGCAATCTCTTCTCACTGGTAACAAAAACCCCCAATCCTCAAGACATGTTTTGTAAGTATTGCTACCTCTGTCTCCCATATATGCTTGTTAGCTTGATGTCCTAATGGGCTGTACACCATCAACTGACAATTTGAGCTATTATTTGCCGGTTCATAGGGCTGTCGTCTCAGCCATGAGTCTTCTGTACTGAAGATTTATTTTGATTCCTTCATTGTGATTAAGTGATCAGTTGTTTTCAGTTACAGTTCTGTTCCTGCTGGCTTCTTCAGGGGTGATCCTACCCAGCAGGCTTTGGCAGGTACATTTTGGGCCTGGTTTGGGTAAGTAGCAAAGACATTTAGCCAGTGAAATAACCATCATTCTTATACTTAAACATGAGTTAAAAACCCCAATCTGTATGCACATAAATGTTCTCAGTTCCTGATCTTAAATGAAGTGAAGTCAGAAGCTAGTAGTTTGTTCTCAGAAACCCTTCCTCGGTTCTGTGTTCCACTATTTTATAATATTTTTCCTTGTGCTTGCGAGCAGTATTTCTTTACCAATAATTACCAATGTTCCTCCAGGGGAAAATAAAATGAAATAAAGCCATCTACTAACCTTACAGAGAGAGAGAGAGAGAGAGAGAGAGGGAGAGAGAGAGAAAGAAGTATACACTCAAAAGCTTACAGACCATTTCTAACTCACAAAAGAACTTTTAAAACTAAAATTTTGGCGATTTCACAGACCTGCTTAGAAGAATCCCATGGGATACAGCCCAGAAGAAAAAAGGGTGGGAGAGGTCATTGATACTCAAAAGGTCCTCTCCTGCAAGCTCAGAAATGATCCATGCCAACATGCAGGACATTGAGCAAAGACAGCAAGAGGCCTGTGTAGAAGAAGAAGAAGGATCAGCTCACTAAAATCCCATGTAAAAAGGAGGCGCAGGCTTCCACGGTTGCAGCAGGGACAGGTTGTCCAGGAGGACTACCAACACACTATGAGAGCACGCAGGTATGGGGTTAGAAAAGCTGAAGTCCATGTGGAGTTGGACCTGGTGATGGTCCTGAAAAGCAACAAGAGAGACCTCTACAGATATGTGAGCAACAAAATGAAGATGTTCACATCTGAATTTTGCTGACTGGGGAACAGCACCCAGTAACAAATGTTATGGAAAAGGCCAGGATACTAAATTTGGGGTTTTTTTCTGAGAAAAAGAAATTTACTAGTAAATTTACTAGTAAAAATGTTTACTAGTAAGACCAGCTTACAGGAATTCCAGGTCATTGTGGCCAATGAGAAAGTCTGAAGCAAGGCAGATAACTTCAGTGGAGGAAGATCAGGTTAGGGATCATCAAAACAAACTGGATACAAGTTCAGTTTGTACTCACAAGTGCTGAGGAAGCTGATGGATGTCACTGTGACACCACTCTCAATTGTTTTTAAAAGGTCACAGCAGCTAGCAGGGGCCGGGGTGGGGGGTTGTCCTGAAGACTGGATAAAAGCATATGCCACTCCTGTCCTCAAGAATATAAAATAAGGAGGATCCTGTAAACTACAGATTGATTAGTCTCCCCTGAGTTTCTGGGCAGGTGATGGAACAAATAACCCTGGAAGCCATTTGAAACATCTGAGGGACAAGGACATGGCTGAAAATAGTCAGCATGGATTTGCACGAGGAATATCATGTATGACCAACCTGATAGCCTTCTGTGATGAGATGACTGACTCAGTGGATGAAGGGAGAGCAGTTTACCTTGTCTTTAGTAAGACTTCCAACACTGTCTCCAATAGTATCGTCATCAACAAATGGATGAGGCACATACTATATAAGGGGATGGTAAGGTGGGTTGAAAACTGGCTGAACTGTAGCACAAAGTCCAGCTGGGACACAATCACCCGAGAGATCAATGCTGGGGCTACTACACTGTTTAATGCCCTCAGTGACATGGGTGCTGGGACAGAGTGCACCCTCAGCAAGATTGCAGGTGATTAAAAACTGGAAGGAATATTCCATAGATCAGAATAGTTCTGCTACCCAGAGAGACCCCACCAGGCCGGGAAAATGGGCTGGGGGGAACCTCATAAAGTTCAACAGGGAGAAACACAGTCCTGCACCTGGGAAAGAATAACTCCATGTGCTAGGACAGGCTGGGGACCAACTTGCTGGAGAACAACTTTGCAGAGAAGGTCCTGGAAGTCCTGATCTACACCAGGCTGTCTGTGAGCCAGCAATGCACTCTTGCAGCAAGGAAGGCCAACAGCCTCCTGGGCTAGACTAGGCAAAGCATTGCCAGTAGCTTGAGAGAGGTGATCCTTGCTCTCTCCTCAGAGCTGATGAGACACATCTGGAGTGCTTGGGTCCCCCATACTACAGAGACACAAATATACCAAAGTGAGTCTAGGTAAGGGCAATGAAGATGACTGAGGGCTTGAATCATCCCTAGGAAGACAAGCTAGACTAGGTGCTCTCAAGAGGTCCCTCAAACCTTTTGTGGTCTTGTGATTCTATGGTTCTGTACCACCTATTTCAGTGTTCCTTATACACACTGCAAAGGCAGAAAGACATCTTCAGAGGAAAAGAACATGAAGGCAATAAAACCACCATATTCAAAAGCTAAATTGGAAACTATTCCCAAATTAGCATTATAAAATAATTTAGTTCTGTTAGTTTTTAAAAATTATGTTCTGATAATTCTTAATATCAACAAGAGCTAACTTATAAATGGAAACAGGAGGAAAAAATAATTTTGTGAAAGCACAAAATATTGCACACTGAATACTGAGCACTGAATATGCAGCTCTGAACATGTCGCAAATCGAACACAGCATTTCAGATGAAATGGAAGAACTGGAAAGTTGCCCAATCTTATATTTCTGTAGCTCTAAATTATTGAACCTCTCCGGAAATGTGGAATACTAGTTGAACATTTAGGGCCATGTTCCACTCGTTCCTGGACTCTTGTCCTAGACCCTTCATACACTACTGTGACAAAAACCTTGATGAATATTGTAATAGAACTTGAGACATTCAAATTATGCATCAAACTCAATAATATTTTTTGAGTTGTTGTTAGGACATTTATTTGGAAACGACATAATGACTTTTCCATGCAATATACAGCCTCTTGCATCATCATGCTTTTTCATAAATGTTTAAAGTTCAAAACAGTAAAGTATATTAAGAAAGATGATAGGTAGATGGTTTGACAGATAGGTAAATAGATCACCATCGTGCCATTCAGTCACTGTTTAAACTGTAAAAATCTGTTCATGATTCTTGTTAATAAATTCCTCCTTTACTATGGCAGAGTGCAACTATATGCATGTATGGTTTGTATTAAAGATTTTTCTAACGTATATACAGTTATTGAAATTCAAGGCTTCTGCTGTTGATCTTATGTTTAAAAAAACATTTAACTTTAAAACATATGCAAATTCCTTTTTGCCCCCCCTTTCTTTCTTTCTTTTTTTTTTTTTTTTTTTTTTTTTAAAGCACTATGCAAACACAAACCTGTATCCTCAAGCATGCTCAGGACAACAGAAGAACATTGAAACAATAGGGAAATATATATCTTGCATGCCACATTTCTGAAGTTCTATAAAGTTATTGCAGCTTGAAAGGTACTCTGCTGAGAAATTCTTTTAGGGATCAGAGTTATTACACTGAGAATTCAGATTTTCAGAAACCCTTCAAGCCCCACTCCACTCCTACCCCCCTTTGAATTAAGGGTTTCTTTTAAACTGTTCTCTTACACCATCTTGTACCTATTGTGCACAACACTAGATGTTAAGGGGTTTGTGCAAGACCTGTGCAAGATTTTCTCTTGATAAATTATTGCACTTTCCAGTAATCAATCTCAGCACAAACATGATGCACACATATACAGCAAATATTATGTATAGATCAGCAGTCCAAATAGTTGCAGGAAAATCACATTTCCACGTAATTTTAGCTTTCTCTCAACAATCTGGACAGAGTGGCACTAATAAACAATTTTTTGTAATCTACCCAAAGCTGCTGGTTTTAGTCCCGCAGAGGTAAAATCTCTGCATCAAAACTCCACCCACAGATTTATTTAGAACTTCACTGAATATGCTTGTGCAACATGGTGTAACTCTTGAAGCTGAATCTAACTTTTAAGTCAGCGCTGCTTTGGGTGACAGTGCTGGACAACATTTAGCGATTTCTTTCAGCCTAGCTTATCCTTTATAGAACTTCATTTTCCCAAGGACTCAAGTGGCACTAAGGCCAGCTGAGCACCTGCAGGGTTTAGTCATCGGAACATCCTTTGTTACGCGCTCTCTAAATATTCAGTTATGTTCCGGTCTTTCTCTAGCAGAACCAGTTATAACAGGTACTTCTGCTTGTCTTTGTGGTGACATGACTCCTGTTCATGGAGAACGCATGGATGGCATTTGGTCATTTCATAGAAGTTGACAAATAAATATCAAAGGGTGATGACTGGTGTCCTAACCACCAGTTTGAGACACAGTACAGAAAAAAAGAAGAAAAAGAAAAAAGAAGTTTCTGGATATAAATACTTCCTCAACAATGACATTTTAAGAAGTTTAATTAGAACCTTTTTCCTCTCTTTTTGGAGTAGTCTGATAAAAAAATAGGATTAGCCACATTTTTCAATTCACAGCAAGGACATGCAAACTAGCAATGTCAGCTGTTCAGTAAGCATCATTTAGGTTATTCTTATACACATGTAACAAAAGTAACAGCTAAAAAAGTGATCCGGGGGACTGGTGTCTATTAATACCTAAAGATCCACAGGATGCTGGGTTTCTGTTTTTAACTTGTGCATGTTAATCTCAATAACCCATTTCTCCAAAGCAGAAAACATGTCTGCAAAGAACTTGGATGGCCTTATTATGTCTGAGTACCCTGAAGTGATGTATGCCCCTGAACGCCAGTCCCACTTGAAATATTTCATTACACAGTCCTTCCCAGCTTCAGCGTTGGATTTCAACCACAGAATTTTTTTGCCTGTTTCTGGAGTGATCAAATACCTGATTTCTCATAACTCTTAAAGATACCTGACACATTTACTTCAGCAGTAAAATATGATAACACTGAATTTCATTTGCACAAGAAACATCTCACCGTAACTGACTCTATATACATCACATGTGAAAAACAAGTACTTTTTTACGTTGCCTTCTATTTTTTCTTTCTACTTTTTTTCTTTTTTTTTTTTCTTTTCCTTCCCCCCCTCCCCCCCCCCCCCCCCCCATTTTTTTAAAGGATCAGACTATTAGAGAACAGCTAAGTAGCACAGGTTGTATCTAATTACTGATCTAGTTCCTAGTGAATCAGTACAAGTCTCACTCAGGATCTAATACACAGATAACTTTAATTATACCTAAAGAAAATGTCTTATATGTTTTTTCCAACTGCAGCGAAGGAATGTAAAATGAAAACTGAGGTTTTATCCTCCTGGTTTAGCATATGCCATCATCCAAGACTGAATCATCTGAGCTTGATTTAGTCCTGGAATGGCAGAAATATAAATACCTGCAAGCAAATTCTATGGCAAGAAACAACATTTTTCAAAATTTTTGTCTCATTTATATTTTTTAGAATATCACAGCTATAACTACATTATTATTATGCCTTCAGGAAGAGTTCTGCTAGTATATGTGCTCAGTCTTGGGAGGCAGTAAGAGCTAGTTGTGTTAATAACCCTTGTGTGATTTTCCTAAGACAAATTACTTTAAATTTCATTACGTTCAATGCTCGAGAAAAAAAGTCTTCATCAGGGTTTTCAGATGTACTGCAACTGTGCATTGCTAGGATGTAACGAATGGGTTCATGTTCCTAGGCTATCCTGATGCAGCTTTGACTCTTCTTAGAAGCTTGACATGACCAGAAATGGACAAAGATGATTGTGTAATTTGTCACAAATCACATATAAGAAAAAATGAAAACTATATTAGTTAAGTGATCAAAGCCAAAACCAAGACATGATATAAATCATTGACTAATGTGAAATATTGATCAGACTGAGGCAATTAATTTAAGCCATTAGTAAAAAACATTGCTGAATTTTATTTCTGTCATTGGATTTTCCATAACAAATCACTGAATCTTTGTCCATTTTAACAACAGGTTTTTTTATATCTTTATTCAAGTGTGTTAGATTGTTGTCTGGTGAAACTAAACTAAAGGTGAAACTTTAAACTACAGTCATTAAAGTCCATCCCATCCTCCTATGTAATTTCTGCTGTATATGAAAAGGGAAGTAATTTACACTTAAATTCTTAAACCTTTACTGACATTCCTGCTGATGCTGAGGCTGACCAAGTCTAATAACAAGCAAGAAAAGAAAAAGAAAGAAAATGTTATGATTTTTATCAAAAACATTAGAAGGATTTTAGCAGAAGCAACATGAGAGTTACAAATGCAGGACCACCAAGTGTAAGGACAAAGAATTTATCTTCAGATTTTAAATCTGAGTTTCTGAACTATAATATGATATAACTCTGCCTTGCAATCCAGTGCCTATGTCATAGTCTGTCAGCATTTGATAATTTGATGCTTTAAGTAGTTTTGGAAATGTCCTATCAGTTTGATACACAGAACATGTGTTTCTCATAATTCTTTATGAAGGTTTCATAGTTAGATTGTTGATTTTTAACAATCCAGAAATTGCCCAGAAACTCTATCAAGCACAAAATAATGAGCAACTTCATGTGAGAGGAAAGGTGTGGGGTGGTTGAAAGGTATGGTACAGAGGAATATACCTTTTAATCATTGCCTAAGCTTGGCTTGACACATGATATAAAAATACTTGGCTCACTATGGTCAATGATAAAAGCTAAAATCTTAGTATTTGTACAAAATAGTAAAGGAACTTCTAAATTTCGTTCCTAACATGCTGTTAGTAACAGTTATGCCTGTGGTTTGAAGATTTGTTTTAATGAAATAATTGAAGAAAATTTGAGAAGTGTTTGCCTTCGGTAAAATAGAAAAAAAAGTCAAAGGAAACTTGCACATAAACCACCAATAATTTATTAAAACTTTAAAAGATGAAATTATTTTGACTTCCTATGTTACCATTTAAAAAAAAAATAATGTGGATTTCAGCTATTACCTTGAAGATTTCATTCCTGTTTTGAAAAGCAAATGGAAAGGAGTTGATATTTTATGAAAAAATAACACTACTTTGGTATGTTTAATGTAGTCTAAAATGAAAAAATACACAGAAAAGGTATATTCCCTCTGCTTGGGCTGCTGATATTTGAAATGGTATCAAGAATCTCAGAACAATGAATTAAGTAAGAAATACTCTCTTTGAGAGCATTGCACATTTTATGTTAATAACCTCTTTTTGGAAGCATTTTCAGGCACTGTAGAATTATATTTAGTTAGAGAATGTGATATAGACCTTGCCTACTCCTTCCAATTCTTTTTACCATTTCCTATTCACTTGAAAGGCAAATCCCATGAACTCTCTGAAACCCAAAGAGAGTGTAATACATCCTTTTATTGATCCTCCCTGACCTGAATGTGAAGTGATTTTACATTGCTAATGCCCCACATTGCTGTTAACTGCTGGTGGATAACCCTTTTCTGGAAATACACATTATCCTTGTACTATTCCTATATCTAATTCTAGCAATGATGGTTAGATTACAACTTTCAGTTGATACAATCCCAAGGACTTTTTATAAAACCCTGCTAAGGTCCTTTCCCCTCCAAAGAGATTTATGACGTCACATGACAAAAATGCAACTGTCTGCCTTCACGATAACTTGCACATAGGGCCACATAACTGGCCACACAGGTAGCTTTCCTTTGCACTCCCTAGGCTGTCCCTGTCCTTCCATCATCCATGCAGGAGCGCCTTCCTCTCAGAGGTGGTGGCTGCCTTTCGGCCAAGTGACAGAGGGCGTCTGAGAAGGATCAGGTCTTAGAACAGCAGTGAGAGGGGGAGTGTGGCACCAAAGTTCATCACACCCACAATCTGCTCTTGTCTAAGAGCCTCTTAGCAAAGATCAAGCAGCAAACTATAAAGGGCAAAATTCCTTCAGCTTGCTCATTACTCAGTATTCCCTCTTGCATTGCAGGACTTGTTGCATTACCTATCTGCAGCTTAACTCAGCCTGCAGATCAGTGTTTTGGAGGACAAAGCCTCCATGAGTAAATCTGTTCAGTCTCTAACTTCTTAAAGGAATGAGGAGACTGGGAGACCATGGGGTGTGATACAACACTCAATGACACATCATCAGTCCTTGAGTAGCAAGCATTACATCCAGTGTTTACATCTAGTTTACATCCAACACTTGGAAAGCTGTTAATTTGTTGGGCTAGAATCCTGGCAGCGAGCATGTGCATTTTCTTCTGATTTAAACAGGCCCTTGCCCTCAAAACGTACATAAAAATGCTGATCTTCATACAAACAGGAGCATCATGCCCATGGTCCAATTATTTATTTTTATACTGTCAAGAACAGCTCTCCCTGAGAAGAATCATGCCCAAACAAATTTACAAAAAATGCACAAGCATAGCTTAAATAAATAAATAAGCAAATAAATGAATAACCAGCTACCCAGCTTTACAGCAGAAATGCTCTGCCTTGCTAGGGATACAAGTAGCAAATGTATAGAGCAGCACTCACTAAAGAGAAGAAGAAAAGAACAGGCTTCACAGTGTGTGTGGTGACCCTAGAAGGTAATAATAAATTCACTTTTTAGTGTTACTTTGCATATTTAATAGTTACCAGTCACAACAATGACACGGTCTCTGCTCACATTTTACAGGCGCCAGACTATAACTGTATGTGCATTCTGACCAGCATTTTCTCCATAATCTTTCAGATTTAGGCCCTCTGATGTATGCCACAGATTCTGGTAAATGATAGGTAGTTTTGAGTTCAGTGCCAGACTCTTCCCTCTTGGTGTTTCTTGACTTCAGAGTTTATGTATAACTGGCATTCTTTAACATATTTGAGACAAATCTGTGTGCTGGTTCACAAAAGCACAGACTTTGCAAAACACGATGTGTTCATGAATGAGCATCAAGCACTCATCTGATATTAAACATTGTTCAATATTCAGCATTATCTAGTTGCCTCCAGCTGAGCATACGGAACTTCAGCTGAGTCAGAGCACATCTGTTGTCTAACACAAATTTCACTTCTTAATATTCTGGACTGGATACCAGGAAAACCCTGGGAGCAAGCAGCAGCTTGTATGAAGAAATAATGATATATATGAATATAATAAATTATATAAATGATATAATGAAGTCAAAATGCTGTTTCAGGATACAACTATGTCTTTTGTTTGCTTTAGATTTTAATATGAGGCAATTCTAGTTCATAAGGTATTCTATTGTAAGACTGCTGATTTATTAGCCTGACATTCAGTAACATGATTGAGTGTTCTTTTATACAGTTGATTAACTACAAGTGCATCAGGATGCCTGAAAAACCAAATGCCTACCTATTTCGGCATGCTGCTGGAGTCTCTGGGTGAAACTTTTTCAATGGGCTATGCAGGAAACTGAACTGCAGGGTCACGCTTTCCTATGGTACAATACCTCACAACAATATTCTGGTTTTGTTTCTTTTTTCCATAGTGGATTTCTTTTTACTTTCTCCTAATTCAGTTTTTAAATCTAACGAAAGTGACCAGAAAGTCTCTGTTTGCTACACAATGAGTAAGAAGAAAAACCAAATCCCCAAATACAACAGTCATTCAAAGCTTCATACTTCATTAGAAATCAATTTACACTGTGAGCAAAGCTGTCAGTATTTGCCCTCAGAAAATGGAAAGACAGATTTGATTTTTTTTTTCCTTCCCCATCTGTTACAGCTAGCTCAGCTTCAGGGCTTCTCAGGATAAAATGTTATGCCTCATGTATCCAGAAGAAACCTCACAAACACACTCCCAACCCTCAGTATTCTTCCTTTCTGAACAGAGACTTAAATATGGCGCTTTCCCTACTATTGGTGAAGGTAGTTTCTCATAGCTAGAGTATAGGAAGTGTGTTCCCCCAGCAGGCACCCTAGGGTCCAGCAGAAATGGGCTTCAAACCATCTCAAATTCCTTGGGCCTTTCACCTCACACTCACTACTTCAGTGACCACAGTCTAGTCAAGAATGAATCTCTGCAACTACATCCAAACTCCAAGCTAGCCAAGATCTGCAGAGGAAAAATATACATTGAGTATATATCACTGGTAGGAGAAGACACCCACACCAGAGTAAGGAATGCGTGATGCTAGTTCAATATTGATACTGTACTCCTCCCTTTCCCTCCTACTTAGCTAACTTTTGAGCTTTTCCCAAATGTACTCTGGATGGATCCTTCACTTGGCTGTGCAACCCTTCTGTGTAATCTCTCTCCAAGATAATTTAGCTGCCATCCTAATCATGCTATGAAAATTCTCACATCTCTGAAAGTACCTGCTGAACTTTTCTGAAATACCATAGTTCAGTTGGGGGAATCACCACCTTTTCTTCTTTAGGGAGAAGAGGTAGGCCATGCTGAAATCCACATTCAACAAGGTATTGTTAATGGAAATTGGAAAGAAAATACAGATGTGAAAATCACTACCATCACTTGGTGGGAACAGAGTGAAAAAGAAACTCTATTTAACATGCTAGATTAAAAATTAGAGTAAAATCACTCCCAATCTTCCACCCACCAGTGGCAGGAAACTGTTGTTGCATTTATTGTGCTGCCCAATATTGATCTTCTGGTGATGGGCTAAACTCTAGGCCCACATTATTATGACCAAGCAGCTGTCTCTGACAGCGTAACTCTTTATTCTTTTAATCAAAATTCAGTAACAGGCCTGGTCCCCCTGGAAGAATATTTTTGTCCAACTTGCTGTCACAGGAGTAAAAGTGAGTTACTTATATATAGCCACAAGGACGTTTTCTGTAAGGTAAATTGCTACTGCGGGGGTTCGTGAGGATTATTTACAGGATAAGATGAACTGTGAGCTTGGTTTAGCAAGTATCCCTTGCTCACTCTAGAAGATGCATAAGCATGAGTGAGGTGGGTGATACCCTGCTGAAGAAAGGTAATGTGGAACAGGATGATTTGGTGGACATTATATTGTAAAGAAATCCACTGCAGGTGAGAGAGGAGATTTAACAATCCCTTTACATTTTTTGTAGGGTTAAGGTTAGGGTAATTCATGCCTTTGCCTTGACTATAGCAAATGGACAAGAACAGCAGGGCCATCATAAATCCTACCTTGCTATTTCAACCTCTCTGCCCACTAGTTATTTTTGCAGATGCCAAATTCAACTGCCTCCTTTCTCCTTAGATATCCAATGAAGTCCAGGGAGCAGCAGGGCCACAGACAAGAATCTGACCCTTTAGTTTCCCTGAGAAGCAAAGGTTTCTCAAGACTGAGAAGAGTCTTGATTTCATTCTATTTAGAAATAAGTGCAGTAGAATTATTTTAATCTGAGGCAGTTTTGTCCCAAAACCTTTGTGCTGCTTCTTTCTTTGTTAAGGGAAGGTGTAAAACACTACCTACGCTGGCCAGCCATTCTTACCAGCAATAGACAGAAATATCATCAACAATCTGGAAGAGCTCACAGCTCATCCCTCTAAATCATCCTTTGTCCTAGAGGAAAGACTATGCTGGGGAAAAGGACTGTTTTGCAGTCATGTTTAACTCTCATTCTCCCTGCAGGGAAACTTTTGGATCACCTCATGATTTTCTTGTTACTCAGCTCCTGGGAAATTGACAGTGAAGCAAAAAGATGAACCCTGCAAAGCTTACTGCAGATGGCTCCCCTATATAACAAAATTCAACAAAAAGAGGCCAGTATTTTGTATGATTTGGAGCACCCGGAAAATAATCCTAACTGACTGGTTAAATTCGAATTTGATTAGACTGGAACATCAGCCAGGCAGTGCAGATCTCTTCAAAATTCAGCACTTTTCTGGAAGTGGCAAGATGTTGGTGACACTAAGATAAATGCAGAATATTCAGAAACAGGGGAAATTTCATCATGGAACAAGCTAAATGCAAAGTTTCAGAACTGGCTTGCTGTCACCCAGCCTAGGCAGGTGCAGTTCACTGGTGCACGCACTTTCTGCAGGCATAAATGATTTGTAAAAGCTGTCCCTGGAACAGCAATTCACTGAAATCAAAAACATACAGCAATGGCTCTGAAAAAGAAAAACATCTTTAAAAGCTGGTCAGAAAGCTACAATATTAGGAGTCCTTTCAGATAGAAGCAGTACTGCTGGTGAGGACTGACTGTGCTTTAAAGACTGAGCTTGTGCTCTGAGCAAGATAGGCACTGATGAAGTATGTGGTGGTAAGCACAAAAGATTTCCTGATCGTCATCTGAGTGAGGGGGAAAAGGATACAAAAACTGTAAAGGGTAGGAATGAAACAACTATAAAGACAAATATAATTAGCTCAGTGGAGCTTTGGTTTTGCCAAATATACATGAAACAAAACAAAACAAAACAGATCTCACAGATTTGTTTAGCAAGTTTAATGGAATTGAATTAATTTAATGTCAGTTTTTGTCACCAGGGAATCTGGCACCCACATCAACCTTGACAGTATTTACTACAGCAATACCTGTGTGCAAGGGGAAACCTAAACCATGAAGAGATCTGGAAATCTCTGACTTCTCCCTTGTATTTCTGTTGTTCATTCTTTGTGAATATTCAATAGCATTAGGTTAAAGGCCATAATTTTTCTATTTCTGTGGAGTAATATTCATTGAATTCACACTGTTCCGTTGCTTAAGCTGAACTAAAGTTCTAGCTTTACACA